>NW_026889795.1:5532500-5697500 GCF_033153115.1 Saccostrea echinata | reverse complement strand
TGCATTGGATAAATGTAGATGTATAGTATTTATTGTACTACGTAAATGTTTACAAATCAGAAATTCGTTGTATAATGGTGATAGCGTAGGTTAAATATTGTACAACTAGTCTATAAAAGACAAATAGTGAAAATGACATGAAAAATTAATTTAAATTTCAACGAATATTCGACTATCATTCGACTAAAGCCTCCAACTATTCGACTAAGCTGTTCGAATAAAATTGACATCCCTAGTATATATGAAAGTAACATTGGTAATTGAAATAGTTCTAACCGTGTACCCAAATGTAAAGTGAGGAGATTCTTGAAACCACTAATGTATGCTTACACAAGAGGGAGAGAGAGAGAGAGAATGTGTGTGTGTATACTTGTATGAAAATGCAAAAAAATATTTATCCACAATCTTGCGGGTAGGGTTTCAAGTAATCCTTACAGATTCTCTTAAAATACAAGAAATTGTATAGGTATCAAATTTTATACTACCTAGGGAAAATTTTCAAACTGGATGGGCATCCTATACATACATATAAAACAGGCACGTAGCACTGTTCTCAAAATGTGTATATGCGATGGGGAGCAGGGGGCAGTAAAATGATTGATAAGCCAAAAAAACAAAAACAAAAACAAAACTTTCGGCACTTAAAAATTTGGAGGGGTTCAGAAAAATGCCGAAATACTTGGGGGAAAAATGAAAAAGGAAAAAAGGGATTGAAAAAAATCTGTAGTCAGGGGGAGGACAGATTCCATTCATACTATCATTTTCAGAAGAAAAATATTTGAGTATTCAATACAGTATCGTTGGATGAGAGTGGGGAGAACCAGCCATTCTTTAAAAAAAAAATCCTTACAAAATTAACCATTAAGGAGAGGTCTGTAGAACGCGGGGATTGGGGATGCCCCCTCCTATTTTTCCAGAGCATTTTTTTAGCTTGTCAAAGATTTTTCAGTAAAGTGTCAATTATTTCTTCCAGCTGTCCCCTTTCGAAAACAATACTACGTGTCTGAAAGACACTCTCAAAAAAGGGAGTATCTCCCCCCCCCCCTTCTCCCCACGTGTGTGTATATTTGTTAATTTGTGTTTTGGTTAGATGCTTTGATGTTGTATTCTAAATAATTTTCTCACACCAAACTACTCAGTTTAGTTTTTAAATAATTACGAAAATCTGGCTTACATGCATGAAGCTATCATTAAAGCTGACATGAATTCTTAAAAGCGCAACATTTGCATCAATGTAGGACTTGTTTCATAATTAAAAAATTATATATGAAGCCTGTAATGCAATATATAACACACAAAGAATGTTTGTATGTTTATTAGATCTAGACAATTTTCAGTTTCACTTCATGAACAGCAATCAGACTTTTTTTTAATGATTTCTTATTTTTTATCCAGTCGCGTAAATACTAATTCCCCTTCTCACTTTTGATATTTTCCCTAGCTGACCAAAATCTGATCAGCACGGACTAAGTGTATTTGAGTGCTAGGCTGTATGATGACATGACAACGTCTTTACTGTTGAGTATTTATAGAGTTTATTACTTTTCTGCGATGCATATTTCAATGAAATACAAGGTGTAAATCACTCAGCATGTGCACATCTTCGAACGGGTACAGTGGTCTATTTTCCAGGTATGAATAAGTTTACAGCGTTTGACGCGTTCTCTCGGTATGCACCATTATATTTGCATATGGACATGCATATCAAATATGCTGGTTGTTTGTTCCATTCTTACAATAGATAATTGCAAATTGTTTGTACAATTTTTACTGTGAATTATTCCAAGTTAATTATGCTACATATCTGTATATTGGCATGCTTTTAAAAAACATGCACAACTATGTTTTTTTCTTCCAAACTTGCATTTATATTATTCAAAACGATACTTAAAAATATCTTTATGACTGTTTTTATATCTGCTGTGGTTTTGAAATGTTTTCATCAATTCATGTGTTCCCAGATACTTTACTGTCAGAGATGTGCACGCGTCGATAGCCAAACCAAAAACTCACTCAAGTGTAACGAGGGCATTGGGTAATATATTGTTACAATAAGACAAGGTATCTGAAAGAAATATGGCAGAATACAGCTAGTTGGTATGAAACAAGTCATACATTGATGCAAATGTTGCGCTTTTAAGAATTCATGTCAGCTTTAATGATAGTTTCATGCATGTAAGCTAGATTTTTGATTTATAGGATTAGTTTATTCATCAGTTTTAAGAAAAAGTGAGGAATCATTGCTTAAATGTAATTGATTAATGTTTTACATGCTTAAATATAGAATATCCAAGGTTGTGCTCAAGATGTGGGGGCCAGGGAAATTCCCCATCTGTAATTACTTATTCCCCCTGTCATTCTGGCATTGCTTCCTCAAACCCCACTAGAGGAGGAATATAAGACACCCTTCCACTTTTGAAATGTCCCCTTTCTATTTCAGTTCTTATGGACAAACCTGAATACCTGGTCACCTTAATAAAGATTTTAAAGTTCAAGAATCATGCATATATCTCTGGTCCCCTTAATGATGGGTTAATGCATGTAAGCTAGATTTTTGATTTTTAAGGATGTTTTATTCTTCAATGTTAAGGAATAGTGAGGAATCATGTTGCTTAAATGCAGAATACCCAAGGTTGTTCTCAAGATTCAGGGGCCAGGTAAATTCGCCGCCTGTAATGACATAATCCCCCAGTTATTCTTGCATTGCCCCCTCAACCCTCACTAGCAGAGGAATCCAAGACAGCCTTCCACTTTTAAAATGTCCTCTTTCTATTTCAGTTCTTATGGACAACCCTGAATACCTGGTCACCTTAATAAAAATTTTAAATTTCAAGGATCATATATATATCTCTGGTCACCTTAATAATGGGTTTTATGCTAGATTTTTGTTTGATACATTTTCATTCACCAAATTGTACCACCAATTTTTTTCCTTTTGAGTTTTGCAGATCATTGTGACATTCTAGATGAAAATTGGGTATTTCATGACCTTAATAAAGATTTTTGAGTTAAACGAGTACTTGTATGAAGGTTGTCCAGAAAGTTCTTAGACAAATGCCATAATTTTCTTGATATTGACCACTCTGCCAAATGTTTACAACATAATTTTAATATAGACCATGATTTAGTAAATATATAAAAATTAAACAATATACACTATTTCACAAAAATTATAGGTGTGAATAGATTGTATATACAAGCTGCACAGCCCAGTATGACATTAAGTTAGTTTCATGATAACGTCAAGAATATGGATTTTGAATTTTTAGCTCACCTCAAGGAAGCTGGGGAGCTTATGTAATACCGTCAGTGCAGGCGTCCGCATCCCAGGTTAAAGTTTTTGGAGCAGATTTCTTTTCAAGTACAGTCAAACCTCGTTATCTCGAACTCAAAGGGACAAAGAAAATACTTTGAGATAACCAAGGATTTAAGATATTCAGGGTAAAATACTTAAGGAATAAGCAGATGGGACTTCAAAATATAACTTCGACATATCCATGGTATTTGAGATATATCCGTGTTCAAAAAACAGAAGGTCAGCTGTACTTCTATGCCCTATATTAATCAGAGATGCATGAAGGATGCTTCTAGTATGTTTCATTATACCAGTCAAGATTTCAGATGCTGCAAATTCAGCTAAAAGGAGCATTTCCAAGTAACTATAAGCCCTATATTGACCAGACTTGCAAGGATAATACATATAAGGATGCACACTACCGGACTTGCTTCAATTGCTGGATCTGACCTACATTTTCCAGATGAGTGACCAGATTAAAGTTTTTTAAGCAGGTTTCATTTCCAAGTAACTATAAGCCCTAGGTTGAACAAACTTGTACAAATGATACATCTTAGGATGCACACTATACTTGACTTCCTTCAGATGCTGAATATGACCTACATTTTCCTTCCGGATGAGTGACCAGGATAAAGTTTTTGGAGCAGATTTCATTTCATAGTAACTATAAGCCTGGTGTTAACCAAACTTGCATGGATGATACATCTAAGGATGCACATTACTGGACTTGCTTCAGATGTTGGATCTGACCTACATTTTCCAGATAAGTGACCAGGTTTAAAGATTTTTAACAGGTCCATTACCAAGAAATTATAAGGGCAATCTGGACCAAACTTGCATGATGATGCATCATGGGATAAACACTCTCAAACTTGCTTCAGATGGTGGATTTGACTTACATTTTCTGGATGAGTGACTAGTTTAAATTTTTTAGGTAAGTCCATTCCCAAGTAACTGCAAGCCCTATTAGACTAAAATTGCATAAATGTTACATGTAGGGATGCAGACTACTAGATTATTAGTTTAGTGTGGGACTTTGCCTTACTTAAAGACAACATTCGTTGAGGTGAGCTCTGTTATCTCTTATTACCTATGATTATCAAGTATTTGTGGTGCACATACAATTTTTTCTTGATTTAGCCACATGCACTGCTAGTGTGTGTGTGATATTTACATATAGACCATAATGGAGTAAATTTTTAAAATTCAATAAACGATAATTTAAGAGTATCATCAGTATGCACACTTCCTGTATATAGCTGCAGAGCCCAATCCGATGTTGCGTTTTATTTATTACACATTATTATGCTTCCTGTCAGTTTGTCTCTATATAATCAATACCCAACTATTTTCGCATAGTGTTCTAAGGAATTATATATCGTAAACATACTATGCCGAAATAGCTAGTGCGTGGCTTCTTTTTCTGAAAAAAATCCAACAGCTCCCACACCATGGATCGAACTCACGACCCCGACATCATCAGTCTGACTCGCTACCGATTACGCCACAGACGACATTGTCTAAAGCACTGTATTATAATATATATAAACTTAGTTTCAAATATTTTACACTTAAAGAAAAAAAATAAACAAATTAATTTTCTAAAATAGTTTCTTGCAATTTTTTTCCCCTTCACTCAACTAAAATTCTCTGAAACTACATGTATCTGTACATGGATCATTCAAAATTAAAGAAAAAAGATGATGTACGTGTAGCACAATGTGACGTCATAATAGGGGTGTACTAACATGAATGTAAGAAGTGATGAAACATTGGAAATGGAGAAAATATTGTCGTTTTTATACAGCAGTCAGCATAATAATAACAATAGTGTTGTACTTTGCATGCACTATGCCTAAATAGTAGTCAGGGTTTGACACATAGTGCACTCGCCTCCGGCTCGTGCACCATGTGTCAAACCCTGACTACTATTTAGGCATAGTGCATGCAAATTACAACACTATTATATAATCATGTCATAATTTTATTTTCATCAAATAACAGTAACAGTAGTTTTCCACTTTTTGTACTGTCTTTCAAATTGTACTCTCCTTTGAAAAATCATATATACCAATTTCAAATCAATGACCTAAATATATTCTAATAATTTTTAGATGTTTGTCAATGAATAATTAGTTTGTCTCTGACATCGTTTCAACCATATTTTAGATAGTACATAATTTTATGATTGGACGCTGTTCCATACGGATGGCCAACATCGCTTTTTCTGTCAATTTTTGAAACATATTTGTTGCAGTTTTTTCTTAAGGTCAAGAATTAGTAAATGAAAGGAGCCTACAATTTCTTTAATTTGAGAAATAGATTCCTTTAATGACTATAACTTGGTCAAATAAGGTGTATTGGGGCATAACTTTTAGGTAAACAAGATTTAAAAAAATCATATTTTAAGCTGTTATTTTCAGTGAAAAATTAAGAAAACCTGTCATGAATATGGGAGTTTTTTTCCATGTCAGACAAAGGAAATGTATCCAGATTGCGTAGTATACTGTCTCTAAGAAAACTGTAATTTGTATGTTCTTAGCCTTTGAGGTAAAAAGTTTAATTTAACATGTACCATATAGCTGAACTCAGACAATTAGTCACCAAAATATTTGTCTATTGATGACAGGAAAGTTGAATTTCTCTGCCATTGACATTAGGTGTGTAACAGGAAAATGCTGCATAAGCAAGAACAGGATTTGAACCCAGCCCTCTGTATCACTAATCAGGTGCTTTAGCATGTTTATTAACTGAGCGATCTGGCGATGGGGATCAAGCCTGTCTGATCGCCAAATTCCTCCCTCCTTAAATTGTATTTGCCCTTGAAGACACAACTCAAGTTCTTTTTACCCCTGGCAAGCCTTTTACCTGCAAGTCGAGGGGTGATCAATGGCACCAAATAAATATGGGATGGACCAAACCAGGATTTGAACCTAGGTCCCCTGAATCACTAGTGTAAGTTTCTTTTTAAAAGGAATAACATTTTAATACACATAGTAAATTAGAATTTCATTTTTTTCAGGAAATGGATAAAAAATTGGAATGTGTCGAGCAACTATAGCCACCTGATAGAAGGGTAAATTAGAAAGTTCAGATTACATTATGCCAACAGAGATGATAACAATGCAAACCAAGCTAAAAGTTGTCCAGGTTAGAATTATTTTTTTCATTAAATTACAATGTATGTACATTTAATATTTTCATATCAACTTACATGTATGAAGGTTGTTATTTTTTTATATACCTGTTGTGTAGGAAAACTTTTGTAATGGAGACAAGACAAGTTAATGACTTAATGATAGACTCACTGCAGAGAGAGATGTTGGAAAAGTGGATTTTGTTAACAAATGGAAGATAAGGTAAAATATAAGAGGAGTTGTGAGTTTTGTATGACACAGTACTATTTGTTAACCAAAAAATTAATCTGAAAAATCTTCAGAAATTTAACTAAAGAAAACTTCATGAAAAGCAGCACATGCACATAAGGGGAAGCAACCTATTGAAAATTATCTTGCAGCTGTTCTCGGGTCAAAAAGTGATTTAGGATTAATAACTTGTATGCATATACATGTATATAAGGAAAATCTACATAAGAGAAGAAAGGGGGTGCATCTAGATAAACAATTTTATTTCTCTATGTTAAATAGCTGACATTGACTGTGTTCTTGATTTAAATAAATACGTACATATGTTGGGGTAACTTCAACTGAATGTTAACATCTACTTTAGTTCATCGAAACTTGTGGACAGGATTATATGATCCTGCATGTCCTATTTAAGCCTTGATTTTTTTTTTTTAACTTAGATGCTTAATTCAGCTTTGACAACTGAGTGTGTTGAACATCATTATCAAAGATTCCATTCATTTAAGATTTTATGTTGGTTAAGAAATGTGTCATTTAGGGAGATTTGTTTTTTATACATGTGCGTAAGTTATTTTGTAATTATTTTATAGCAAAGTAAATTTTTCAATTATGATTGTTCTAAGTTTTAGAGATTAATAGAGATTTTTCTTTTCTTTTTTTTTTTTTACAGATCAAGGCTGCCAACCTTTGAGAGATACACTTCAAAAAGAGTGTTTAAATTCAAGACATTCAGTCACAGTACTCTGTAAATATTATAAAGTAAAAGTTATTTATTTAATTTGGAAAAGCATTTGAGAAACAGAGGATGTGAAAAAGACTTTGTCCATTTCAAGCTATCTGTTGTCAAGTACCAGGAATATGTGGATTTTATTCAACAACTTTATTATGAATTTGAATAGCAACTTTCAATGTCTGGAAGCTTTTTTATCAGTAGGGATGTAGATGTGAAATTATATAAAAATTATTTTTTAAAAGATATTAATCAAGAAAATTTTTGTAGATTAATAACAGGTAAAATTTGTAATGAGAGATCTTTTATTGATCATTTGCAGTAGTAAGCGACAGTTGTTATAATTATACCCCCACTCTGAAGTAGGGGGGTATTCTCATTTACCCTTGTGTGTCTGTCTGTAACAATTTTTTGTCGCAGTTTTCTCAGCAACTACTCATTAAAGATGCTTGAAATTTTGACACTCTCTTTGACTAGGCATGCCATATTGTGGGATTCATGAGAGTGTATATTCACATCAGAGCGGGGGTATTACTAGTGAGCATTGGCTCACAGACTTCCTGTTTGCTGAAGTTTGTGTTTGACTTTCATGTCTTTAACATGATATGGCTTAAGGATATGCGCAGTATAGTTTGAACTATATTTTCTTATTCTCTCTATAATTTAAGAAATCCAGTAATTGAAAGATCTTTGTGCAATTTTATGATACCTGGTAATGCTTGCACACCTTATCTGAATCAAATTTTGAAGAAAATACCTCATAAAACATTTTTTTTTGGGGGGGGGGGATTTTTCTTTTAAAAAATGCAAGGGTTTTCATCATTTGATATTTTGTTCAAAACTCCTGATACATGTAATGTATGCTGATTTTTTTGTCAAAGAACACCTAATGGTATCATGATTTTCAATTATATTTTCTCTGAAAATTATCAGTTGGAAGGTTCACTGTAAAGTGCATGTACATTGCATATGACCTTAAAAATACTGTGGTGGCAAAAGACAAGAAATTTTTTTTTTCAGTTTTGGTACATGTACTATATTATTATTTCGTTAACCTGTCAATTTTAGATCAAATGAATAAAGGTTAAAAACTATTATTTGACTCTTTGTTTTCGTGAGTTATCTAGAGCAGGCTCGTAGCAACAGTTTCAAAAGAAAAAAAAAACCAAACTGACCAAAAGTGGGGGGGGGACCTCCCGAAATTATCTGACAAGCAAAAAAAAAAGGTGATTTACTATCCAAATCCTGGAATTTGCCAGTGCTGGACCTTACAACATCAAAAAGTGGGGGGGGGGGGGGGGGATCCAGCATCTAAAGGGAAACTTACTATAGCAAAATACTATAACCCCCACCCCCCGCATTCTACGGGCCTGCTAGAGACATCTAATAGTCTATTTTAATCAACATGTGAATGCAAATTTAAAATGGTTTGTCAAGTAATATAGATAGATGTATGTTGGAAAGGACCAAGAGAATTTTGTAATTATATAGATGTACATTATACAGCTGACCATATGGTCTGAAGTTGACATTAAAAATTGCAAAGTTGTAGAGTAAAATCAAAATTTGTGCCCCAAATTTTGTGATGACAGTGGCATTTTTCTTTTTAAAAAAATTTATGAGTTTAAGTGAGCTTAAATGATTTTTATCTCACATGAGCTGAAAGCTCAAGTGAGCTTTTATGATCACCTGTTGTCCAGTGTCTGCCCATCTGACTATCCACTTGTCTGTAAACTTTTCACATTCGACTTCTCAGGAACCGCTAGGCCATTTTTAACTTAGTTTACTTATGGGGGGCCCATAAGTAAACTAGCGCATGTGAGACTACTATTTGCAACTGTCAAATAATTGTGTACCTCTAAAAATACCCATTATTATATATTATACATTTCAAAATTATAAAGACCAATAGCGCTTTTGAATTAGATTCAGCACATACTGTTGAATTGGGTTCTTTGGATATAGGAAAGGGAATTTTTTTTTCCAGATATTGTGTGTTGTTTTACTAAAATTTACCTTGAATTTGTTACAAAATTTTATTTACACACGTTTTTCTATACATTTGCTATCTCCAGGTCATTGCTCCACGATTTTAAAAAGTTATTTGTGTGTATCAAACTATTGACATTAAAATTTTAGATCCCTAAAAGCCTTTTCTCGACATATTCAGCCATATTTTGTTTTTAAAAACTAGAAATAAAATTGCAGTTTTGCTAAAAATTTTATTTGAAACATTTTTGCGTATCGGACAATTCCCTAGTGTTTGGAAACATACTCATGTAATTTCTGTCTTTAAAACAAATTCATCAAGTTAATTACATACCAGTATCCTTATTATGCTGCATAGGAAAAATCTTTGAAAGAATATAATGTTCAAATACTTTGTAAATTGTTATACAAACTACATTATGGCAGGTGCATAGCCAAATAAAAGTGAAGTATACGAAGAGGACGACGGGGGTGGGGTGGGGGTTAATTTCCAGTTTTCACAAAAAACTATATTAAAAATATTATCAAATTAGCATGGTTTAACTATGCTAAAACAAAAAGTGGATGGGGGCAACCACCCTTTCAGTGAACATTTTCAATAGTCAAAAGTTAGGTTTGGAAAATAATAGGCAGGGAACCCTCCCCCCCCCCCCCCCCATACTACATGCCTGCTGGTGAGGGCCCAGAAGTTTCTGAGTTTTACCAAATACATGTATATCATTCATTTTCTTGCAAAGTAAAAATTATGTCATTTATCTTTTGTTTAGAAATAGAAGACATAATATTTATTGTTTTAACGCAAAGTTAATACTTCTACGGAAACTTAGTGTACATGTAGTTTAGGCTAAATATCTAATCGATATTTGGTATCATACTCTTTTCTATCGTTCAACAACTTGTATACTTAATGTTAATTATTAACAAAAAATATCGTATTTTAAATCATATACTACATGTAGTAGATCATGACATTCAAGGATGTGTCTGAAATTTTATTTCTCAAAGATCTTTAAAAAATATCAAAAATTATCAATGTATCAAAGAACGAATACAAGTTCATGAATGCTTTATTTAAATTTGGCAATGATTTAATAAAGGACTTCAAATTTTATTATATAGTCATGATTATATAAAATTCAAAGCGCTCTTCAGCAGTATGACACAAAATAATTCGAAATCCGAATATTTGTTGGATGGTACTGAGATTTTTTCTTCGAATAACTCTCTCTCTCTCCCATAGATTTTATTTATTTATTCATCTATTATATTTATTTGTTTATTTTTTACAATTATGTGTATGCACTTGCATATTTAACGTATAGGCAGCTACGCGCCTATGTGGGTTGTTAAGAAATCATTAAACAGTCACCCAGTTAAAAGAAATTTATCATAATAAATGGTTTGTGTTAAACAATAAAGAATTCGAATTAACTTGTTTTGCATTTTGTGATAACAGCAAGACATTCAATACGGTTTGTTTAAAAGAACAAGAGACAGCATAGATTTGAGGGTAAAGTTCTTACCCTGGTACCTTGTTGACTAATTATCTTTTCAATCAATCGCAACAGATCGAAAATAAATTTTCAGTATATTTAGTGAGAAGGACGGAAGCTGGAGTTCCCCAGGGCTCTATTCTTGGACTTCAACTTTTCTTACTTGATATACAAGACCTACCAGGTGGTCTGTTGGGTACCTCTAGGATATTGTCATATGATGCATGTTCGTGTCAAACACCTTTCAAAACGTGCAGAACTTAGAAAGGCTGAGCAATCACGACTTATAAATGAAGAATAACTAAAAACGACTTGTGAAATTTAATCCCAATTACCAAGCTAAAATTATTAATATTTTTCAGCAATGAAGATAAAATATATAATTGCACTTAGTGTTGAATAATCAGCAAATCGATCCTTCTCTTGGTCACTATCATCTTAGACTTACATTCTCAAACCCTGGGGAGTGGAAAAAACACACTGACAGTATTATACAAAAGGCTTCCAAAGAAATTGCAGTTTTTCGTAAATTAAAAGGGTTACGTATCGTGACTTCTTAGCTTAAATGTATTCTAGTATTACGTTTATACATGTAAGACCGATACCACTTTTGGAATATGCATTAGAAGCATGGAACAGCATCTCCGCAGCTGCTCTGAAAGGCCTGATAAACTTCAGCAAGAAGCTGTACATATTGTAACTGGCGTTCCTGTTTATCGTGCCTTGCAAGATTTCAAGTATTTTGTGCTGCCACGGTATATTATTCTTAAATTGAATCATTTAACTATTCTCTGTTAAATTTTAGTTCACTATAACCTTACAACTGTAAGAAAAAAAAATGTCCACCTAAGCCAGATTTAGTACTTACGAAAATATACACTGGTCACCTTAACTCACGTGAAAGGGTTACAAAATATTAGGGAGACCAATTTTTTTGTATATTTTTACCTACAAGTTTTCTGTAAAATTTAGCGTTAAAATGGTAATTAATAAGCCCAAGTACCAACAAAAATGCATTTGGTTTTTATTTCAAAGCTTAGGGGAAGAAGATAAATTTTGTCTACTTAAGCCAGATTTCATGGCATTGGTCCCCTAACCCAGAAATCAGGATTATATATATATATATATATATATATATATATATATATATATATATATATTTCTTATGCAAAATTATCACGCAAAAGAAATATCATAAGTTTTGTAAAGGACACAGATGCTAAAGGCTGGGTAGTACGTTTAAGTTCATAGCAACTCGTCCATCTGCTATGCCGAATACCTAGGGTGCGTTCAAGTTACATTTAATAGCAGCTCGCTTAGCTCTAGATTGGATAGTGCTTTCAAAATCATATTATCTAGCTAGCTGCTTTGCTGCATGGCTATAGGCACATATAGGGATGCGTTCAAGATTGTTGGAGCTAGTCTGGTTGTTAAGCTGGACATCTAGGGATGCGTTCAGGATCATACCTGCTAGCCTTGCTGCTAATTAAGCTGGATATCTACTATAGATTTATTGAACGGCACTGTATGAATTAATGCTTGTTACCCCTACATGGGTTAGCCTAGCTGGGTTTCTTTTTTAACTTTTTTCCGCTATCTACATGTAGCACTACGTAGGGGCTAAGATCCTGAACGCAGCATACTGGTGTATTATGAAGTCGGAAGTTTGGTCCCCATTCTATTGATTCTAAAAGGTTAATTTGCTGCTCATAACTTGCCTTTATTAGATTTTTAATACATACAACATTGCATTATGGGTAATTACTTTCGGAACACAGGGTTCTAGAAAAGGAAAACTAACACAAAACGCGTCATAATTGAATTTAATACTCCGCTGGGTTTTAAATAATGTAATAACTCGAAGAAAATTAATCTAGACCCCTTCCAAAATTACCATTCATGTATTCTTTAAAAGAAAAAAAAGTAAAATATTGGACAAATGAGGTTGGTTATTTTGTCTACTTACATTACCCAACAGAAATTTTCCATTGGGAATGTAAATTGCCCGCTTACAATTATATTTTCTCTCTTATCTTCCTACTGAATAGGAAAATTAAACGCTCCGAAGAGATGGATATTGCAAATGAAATAAATATTTGAATATGCAATTATGCTTCAAGTTCCTTGCTGCTGTTTATATACGTATAAATAATTAAAGTATACTTAGGTTGGCTGATTTTATTTATAACTTTAGATTTTTTTTTCGTTTTGATTGTGATGGATTATAGATAGGCCCCTTGGTGTATCTATAATGAATTGGTCCATGGTTGCACTTTCTTTTCTGTTGAATTGCGCTCTGCATGACATCCTTTCATTAAGAAATAGGAGAAACGAAAAAAAAATTCAATTTGTCTTTGGTGGAGAAAATCTTATTTTATTTTCTTTATTATATCGACCATTAACTTGTAACTAACAGATGACTGGCTTTGAAAACTTGGTATTAAGGATTACAATGTAATAATGTTGTATAATAACGAATAAATATTCATTTAACTCTATTCATGCAATGACGATGTATCGTGATTGTCCTTAATGATTTCCGGCGTTTTTGCCAGAAACCGGAAGTGTGTCGTAAAGTGACTGCAAATCATCTTTATATCGAAATCTTACGAACCATAATTGTGCAGCACTGCTGTGTCATGTCTTCTTTGTACTAAAAATGTCTACCCTACGCTTCCGCTTGATTTAAGACCGAGATTGAATGCAGGTGAAACATTAAATTCAATCTGGAGCCAGATTCGATCGCTCTTCATTCAGACTCAATTCCTGTTTAATTTGAGAAAAGTCATTCCTCAGTTGCTTTTTTTCTCCACTCTTAGATATGGTTGTTTGTTTTATGTCCGTGTGAGAACACCATCATTTAGTTCATACATACATTTTCTATAAAAATATCATTGTCTTAAGTCTTGTTGACAACATGAAGGAATTTTATATGAGACTTTTATAATTTTATCAAATTCAAAATAGACGTAATTTTGCTATTTGCAATAGAAAACATAAAAAAAGGAAAATGTATTTCCCTTGGAGAATGTTAAATAACCGATAAATAACTTGAATTGTGCACGACAATCTGAACTATAAGGTCTCGCATTATCACGTACAAGCTATGATTTCATTGAACGTTCCCAGTTTGTATTGTATCTTATACCGACTGGCATTTCTAGTATTGTATTTATAATGAGACTCTAGAGTGTTTCAAGGACCGCATTTCTCGCCTGGTTTGTAGATTCATTCAAGATGTAAATAAATCTAAGATCTATTTATTTACTACTAACATGATAGTCCATGCATTTGCCTGCAAACACGTGAATGGATAGTATATGCGATAGAATCTGACAATCAAAGAAAATATGGTTCCCAACCCTCAAATGAATAATTAAATTGAAATTATTAGAAATAATTAATCATTTTATTAGTACGTGTTTCTAACAATCCTCCAAAAAGGATTTCATCGTCTTTACTGCAATTGTCAGTCTACACGATCCATTGTGGTCGCCCGCGAGGCGCAGTGGTTAGAGCGTCTGCTCTAGAGTCGCGAAGTAAGGAGTTGATCCTTACGTCGCGGGTTCGAATCCCACTGTTGGATGTGGAGACCGGTCCTTCGGATGAGACCGTATAAACCGAGGTCCCGTGTCGCAGTAGGTGCTGGCACGAAAAAGATCCCTCACTGCTCAATGGCCGTAAGTGCCGAGTATAGGACAAAATTTGCAGCTCTCCACCGGCAAGTGGTGGCGTCTCCATATGAGTGAAAAATTCTCGAGAGGGACGTGAAACAAAATACAATCAATCAATCCATTGTGGAATACCGATCCCGAGGTACTTTCATAGTATGTAAATATAAGTTTGTATGGTATCTGAATTTCATACTGCATACAGTATCATGAGCTCATAAACATGTATAAATTCTAATTATCAAAGCCCTGCCTCTCAAAATTCAAAATTTAAATTAAACTGTCCGGGATATTTTTTGCAAAGTAGGTCAAAGGTCAAATGGATTATACCGCTGGTATTTTTCATAATATTTCAATGACAAACAGTGCTAAATAGCATAGACTTAACCTCTTAAATGTCAAAAACAGTCTGTATATCGGCACTATGTACTATTTTGAAAAGTACGTCAAATGTCAAGGGTAACGAGGTCAGTAACAATTGTAATTTACAAAAACCATTATCCCAAGCAATATATGTGCAAAATATCAAATCCATACCTCTTATAGATCTCGAGATATGAATTGTGACAGACGGACAGACAGACAAAAAGACGCGGTGTTTGTTTGTTTTTTGTTGGCTGCAAATTTAGACCTATATTCGGCACTTAGGGCCATTGAGCATTGAGGGATCTTTTCCGAGCCAGCACCTACTGCGACACGGGACCTCGGTTTATACAGTCTCATCCAAAGGATCGGTCTCCACGTCCTGCAGTGGGATTCGAACCCGCGACGTAAGAATCATCTCCTTACTCCGCGACCCAAGAGCAAACACTCTTGCGCCACACGGGGGACCAGATGCGGGGTAAAGTGATCCCTAAGTGTCGCTCTGCTCTGCAGGCGACAAAAGTACATGACACTGTATTTCTATCTTTTAAAAAATATCACTTTTCCAGTAAGAAAAAAAAATCTAAGTTTAAAAAAAATTAATCATGCAAGTCCTTCACGGTGGCTGTCTAATCACGTGACTGTTCTTTTGCCAAATGTTTTAAATGTTGTTATTGAAAGGAGCATCGAATGACAATACGGAGAAACGAATATCTCCACGAGAAGTAAACAAATAAATAGATATATAAGGAGTATATAAAGATAGATAAATAAGTCTGTAACTCTTCGCCGGAGTGTTTGGACAGACTAGTAATTTACTCCCCGGGGAATACACGATCAATTATCTCCGTCTAATAGAATTTATTTGTTGGTCTTATTTTTATATTATGCCTCCCCTGACGGATCCTCAATTGTCTCGTCAATAAAAGTAAGCACTAATCGTTTCTCTTTATTTAACACTATATCTACGTCATTTTTTTCAGAATTGAGGCTAGGTCTGTAACGTAGAATAATAATACAATCTCAGCTATCTGATTAGATATAATGTATTGCAAGATTCTGGATTTTATGTGTTGTGTTAACGTTCTTGTATACTTAGTGAACCCGATTCTTTACTTCAACAGTACCTAATATACTGGTATCCTTCGGGATCGACATCCCGTTATTTTCATAAAGCCAATTACGCGTCATAAAAAAACCTATTGGGTATTCCCCATGTTTCAGAGAGTTTTGAACCCGAGTGTGTTTTTGATCAACAAATATTATCACGAACGGAAAGTCGGTTAAGTAATGGTCAACGAGCATATAAATATTCCAAACAATACAGTCTTTTTTCCCTCTTTTATAAGTTGAAAATAACTTTGATTTAAACTTTGGTGGTAAGCACATTTCAAATTTTATAGTTTAACAAAACTTGAAATAGAAACTTTGCTATTGCAAGCAAAGTTTCTACATTATAATTCAAGCATATATCTCCCCTAACTAACCCCGACAATGTAAAATAGGAGTCAAAAGTAGAGTCCCAAACTACTTTTTCAAGATTTTGCCACATTTGAAATTTCAGAAATTTACCCATTTTTACAATGACAATGGCAGCCATTTTGGAAATTTTAAACCTCAGAACTTTGGGGAAACCATTTAAAGATCAACATTATGCAGTTTAAAATACCTCTAAAAAAATTTAAAAATCTACCTTTTTTCAAGAAATCAGATTGACTTGATGCAAGGAATAACTGTTTAATATTTCAAAAGGATTGGCAGGACAGTAACTGAGAAAAATGAGATTTAAGACTTTCATGTTTTCTGTTTCCTTGGCAATGATGGCCATTTTGAAAATTTTAAATGTAGCATGCACAGTTATGTCAGATAGTTATTAATAATGTAAAGTTTCATTGGGATTGTTTAAGCCATCTGCGAGAAATCCTGCTAACAGAATTAGAGGTGGAACAATTATGATAATTTTCCCCCTCCCCTTTGGTGAATTTTAGTCGGCAGGGGATGCTTACTCCTCCTAAGCAGCTGGTGTTTCCAATGGTCCGTGTACTTGCCCTGTTTACGGTGTTTCCAATGGTCCGTGTACTTGCCCTGTTTATGGTGTTTCCAATGGTCCGTTTACTTGCCCTGTTTACGGTGTTTCCAATGGTCCGTGTACGTGCCCTGTTTACGGTGTTTCCTATGGTCCAAGTACTTGCCCTGTTTACGGTTTTTCCAATGGTACGTGTACTTGCCCTGTTTACGGTTTTCCTATGGTCCAAGTACTTGCCCTGTTTACGGTGTTTCCTATGGTCCGTGTACTTGCCCTGTTTACGGTGTTTCCAATGGTCCGTGTACCTGCCCTGTTTACGGTGTTTCCAATGGTCCGTGTACCTGCCCTGTTTTCGGTGTTTCCTATGGTCCAAGTACTTGCCCTCTTTACGGTGTTTCCAATGGTCCGTTTACCTGCCCTGTTTACAGTGTTTCCAATGGTCTGTGTACCTGCCCTGTTTACGGTGTTTCCAATGGTCCGTGTACTTGCCCTGTTTACGGTGTTTCCAATGGTCCGTGTACTTGCCCTGTTTACGATTCGTTTTGTTTACTGGATTTATGACGTGTTCGTTGTCTTCACGTTTTTCACTGACAAGAAAAGTGACTATAAAACTGCACAATGGCTAGATTCAACCTTTAGGAGTCTTTTTTTCTTTTTTGGCCACAAAGACTCATGGTTATTTTTGTCACTTATTTAAACAAGGCACTGGTAAATTGTACCTATGTTGCGTTATTTCCGTTCGTTACATTCTTTGAGAAAAGGCTGTTTTAGTTCCCCCATTTATGTTTGACTTAAGCCTAAATTTAGCAGCATTTTAATCGTCCTGGAATTAATTCGTGCTGAAGAGTCAACAGATGCTGGTTTTTTCGAATTCCAGTATTTGCAGAATGAAGAACTGCGTCATTTACATAATAATCTGACGGTCTGTTTTATTTGGCAAAATAAACGTCGAGTGGCTTTTAATCAAAAAGGCAACAAGGTTTAGAAATGTCAACAGTAACGTGGAAATTCTGCTCACGAATGATGACTGATCGCTTACAGTTCGGAACACATCAATCTCACTGAGATTTTTTCTGAATATTTGTATTACTATAGGTGAAATTCAGTTCAACCCAAAGCGACCTTCTACATAATAAAACAGATCTGCAGTCGTGAAATTAGGCAATATTGGCCAAAGTTAGTTTTCTTGTCTAGATGGCCTCACTCTTTTGGGAATGGCTGGAAATCAATACTATTTACTTCATATATATAACAAGTGTTTAGCACCAAAAACCTAAACTATGGGCGCATTGGATGGAGACTTGAGTGAAAAAATCACGTGATGGCGATTGCTTTTCTTGCGTATTGAGGTCAAAGCGACAGGATACCTATAAGAAAACCGCCAGGTGAGAGAATGGCGTCATTTCTGAGAATATTGCAGAAGATAACCATGTTCTCCAGCAAGCGGAAGAGAGGCAACGCCGCAAAGCAGACGATCGTCGTGGAAAAGGCGCCAAAGTCTGTTTCTTCTGGGAATCTTAACTCTAATAAGAAGGAATACTTTTCACTAGGACGAGGGAGAGTAGCTTTGAATGGGACAATAACAGAAAAGGAATTTGAGAACCTTCATCATAGAATCGTACGTATATAAATACTGTGTCGAAGTTACTTATGCCACTTCGGAAATCTAGAAATGTCATGTTCTTTATCATTGATGATTTTAGATTTCAAATCACTTTGAATCTCGTGAAACTTGAGTAAATAATACATTGTTTTTAAGTCCCAAACCTTTACGTGTATTTGGGCTTTATTCAGGTTTAAAAGTACAGCAGTTTTAATATTATCCATACCAGTTCCATTATTAAGTAATTTAAGTGATTACATTCGCACAAATGTATTGAAATGATTGTTCTGTTACTTCGGTCAATTAATTTAAGCAAAAAATATTATGAAGACATTCTTTTAAAAAAAAATCATTCATTGCTTTCAGCATCTTGATTTTTTTTTTTTTTTTTTTTTTTTTTTTTTTTTTTTTTACCAAAATTGGGATATCGACTTTCCGTTTTCTTTCTCATTTCGCCATTAATGGGCTTTTAGTGATTAATATGCGTATGTATACGCAATTTTTCGTGAAAGTAGTAGGAGAATTGACCATAAAAATCATGAAAAGAGACTTGTGGTCGAGCTCAGTGGTTTGACGGAGACTTGTAACAATTAAATAAAAAGCAAAACTTAAAACTACCCAAACTGTAAAAAAAAAATTACATTAATATAATCTTTTTTTACAGTAAAATATTGTCTTCACTGCGAACATTATTTCAATAAATAACCCTTCTTGTAAACAACATTCTACTCTGATAGTCAACATATATTCTTTTAAAAATTATTGACTTCCTCTCTCAGTTTGGTAATATAAAACCTTCAGCTAAATATACAGCGTATATTCTTCGCGTAAAAGAAATTCTTTCCTCAAATCTTAGCTCTATGTTAGAATCTTGAGGTGGTACTACTGTTGAATAGCCATATGTATTTTCTATATATAAAAATTTAATCCGTGTGTTTTACTATATTTCAAATAAGAACATGTTTCACGAGTATCTCTTTGTAATATACAACAAATTCTTCAAAATTATCGTTATCTTGTGATTTTTTAACTGTTTTTTCAAAATGTTTTCAAAAGTAAATAAAGACACCAAAAGTGATATTGGCGATACTAGTGATTTCCAGTAGGATTATATAGTAAAAAACATCATCTTGCTTCTCGCACAAATGTCTGGTAAGGTACCTTAATTTTTTGTCAGGAAACATGAAAGTAGCAATATTTGGTGGCAAATTCTTGGAAAAAATTATATATTATTGAGAAACGTGTCGTCTGACCGTAATTTAGAACTACAGCGGCAAATAATTTGTACTTGGAAAAATAAGGGGCTTATCAACCCCTAAGATAAATAATTTGTAGTGACATTTTTGTGAGCATTTTCAATTTTTCAGAACTTAAGGAACGGACTGCCTTAAGGGTAGCACCTTAACGCTTTGTTTTTTCTTCCTTTTTTCTTTTTTTTTTTACTTTGTTTCTTTAATTGATTAAGGAATAACAACAGAGCTATATTTCACATTCCTACAGCCCATCATATAACAAAACAGTTTGCTTTAACTGAAGTGTCATCAACTTGCTCTGTTTAGTTAATACAACATCAATGTAAAAGCGACAATTAAGAGATAAACTGCAGTGATAATGTGAGAAAATAGGCAAAACAATTCACTCTCCTTATTTTTATCACACATGATGTGATAATTGCCTTTCGTGAACAGTGCTGATTCAGAGTCTTCTGTTGATACACATTGCTAAGTAAACTTGTGCTCTTCATTGATAAAGTTCAATAAAACACCATCTATTATTTGAAACAAAAAGTAGATTTACGATAGTCTCTGTGCCTCTGATTTACGGTAAAAGCACTGTACAAAGATCGCTAGAGCTTCTCTTTGTGTCACATTAACCATCTAGTTATAACTGTAATTGCGATACCACTGCTGAATTTGGGAATGAGTTGCTATACTTTTTATACTTTTTCATCAACCCTTCACGCTTCAGACAAATCAACTGTGTAATTTATTACCTTTATAAAGTATATCGTAAAAGAGGCGATTTAAATTGTTTTTGTTATAATTAATCAGTCATCAAACCTGTGTAATAATTGGGATTCTACATCACCTCTTCCAGAAACTCCTCTGACCAAAAGGTGTTCACGGGTATTTAACGTTTTAACGTTGAAGATAAAATAGGTGTTATCCTTCATATGCTACAAAACTTTTGTTTTTGAATGAAAATTGCATTTTCAGTTGTTTAAATAAAACACAAACATGCCATACAAAAGAGGATGCAAGGAAATTATAAACAAGTAAAATGTACATGTAGTTGCTTAAACTTGCTTACAAATAGAGCAGTTTCTGTTCAACTTCATGAATATCAAAAATAGTGTATTGTTTTGTTATCAATCCATATGTAATGCTGAATCTCTATGAAGAGATTTGGAGGAGAAATGAAATTAATTGAAGAGCCTTGAGTGAAAAGTTTTCTTTGCCTTGAATTCTTTCGTGTTAAATTACTTCCGTTTTTACAATTTTCAAAAAATTTCTTTTTTCAAATAAAATTTACAAATGATAACACATGAATTCTTATGTTATTTATGTCACCCGAATAAAGTCGGGACGACGTGTAGTGATTGTTCTCTCTAAAAATTTTTCTCCGCGGACTTTCTTGCAGATTTCTTGGACACTCAAATTTTGAAAATGAGGATCATTGCTATGGAACATAAGGAATATGAAAACTTTTAATCTCTTTTTCTTCAGTAACTGTCAGCCAGTCTCTATGAAACTTTAAAGGATAACTCTTTGCAACGCGTCAAACTAGTTTCTGCGACAAAAACAAAAAAATGAGATCGGTTTGACAAACTTTGTAGGGGTTTTCTTTTAATTTTATTTATTTTCCTTCAAAAGTATTTCAGACTGCATAATATTGTGTTAATGTCTCCCCCAATTTTGGGAGATTTAAAATTTCCAAAATGAACTTCCTTTGCTTTTGAAACACAAAGGATAAATTTTGGAAAATTTGAATTTTTTCAAAACTTTAAAATAGAAGTTGCGAAGTTGCTACTGTAACCATGCTTTCAACTTCAAAATTGTAGTGTTTGTGTACTTTCGGGGTGACATATGTACATGTAATTGCTTTGCTCACATTTGCAAAGTTTCTAGTTATATAGTTCTTTATATTCTCGTTTAGAATGATTCATATACATAAGCACTGTACTGAAACACACAACATACTATTATCCCTGATTTGTTGCAGAGGGGAAATTATGTTATCCATGCTCGGATCTTTGAAATATCTTGTCAATTCATCACGATATTGCTCTACGAAAACGAAGAAAAAAAACAATGGAGATTAAATTGCATCTGTTTATTTTCTTCAGGCTTGTTAATTGCAAAACATTTTATGCTTTCTTTTTTCCCCCAAAAAATGTATTAATTTCTCTTCTGTGATCTGAAATACAAGGGATTTGTTACGTAATATAAGATATTGGGAAGGAGGAATGCATCATGATAATGACACATTACGGCAGCTGTGTTGAAGCTCTGCTTTATTGAAATTTTCTTTTATAACAATGAAACCCATCTGGGGCTTGTTAATTAAGTACTAATCAATAACTCTCAAATCCTAACACAAGCATTAAGATGAGGAATCTGAGATTTTCATGGAAAAAAAAAACACGTAGTTTACAAAATGTAGGTGTCTATTGCTTTTCCAAAGTCATACTTCAATTTTCTATGAGTGTTTTAAGCCTGAGGATATTTCATATATATATACTTGAGATATAGGAGATGGTATAGAGTTTGAAATTCCCATAGGGAACAACACTAAGTTTTCTTCTAAAACTCATATAAGAATAAAAATAATTCAAGGGAATTCGCTAATGTTGATAAATGCAATTATTTGCCGAAAATTATTCTCAAAAGTATGCATCTTTCACATGTCACTCGAGAAGTGAAAAGTTTGTAAAATGTATTGTGAAATTGAAACTATAAAAAAGGATTTTGACTTCAATAAAGATTTAGATGAATTTAACTTGTACTTCTACTGCTTCATTTGAAGCATACAAAAGTATGCCCTTTCCCTTTGTATTTTAAGTTTTACAGTCAACTATTTTACTTGCATATACAAGTCTATGTGAATGCAATTCTTCTTAATTTTTGACTATCCCTGTTTTGACAAACATTTAAGAAAGCATTTCTATTTTAATTACGTTTTCAATTTCACATCCTTGAAGCTCGACAAAAGACACGTTTAGTTTGGCATTTTTCAATGTTTAACCTGATAAATGTTTATCCGATTTTAGAACGAACTTCTGACAGCACCATTAAAGTTTTATATTTTTGATTGAGAAATTACATTAGATTTCCTCTTCTTAATCTTGCAATCAGATACATCATATGCAGAATAAATAACATTTTAACATTTAGACATTCCTCTTTAAAGTATAAATATGGTCTTTTCAAGCATTCAGTCAAAAGATTCATCAAAATTATCTAGACCGAAGTATTTGTCAATAGAATCAAATAATATGTGATGCGGGAGTGGTAATAAAATTCAGATTCATATTCAAAAGTTTCATTGCCCATTGAAAGAATATCATAGTGATGTATTTTCGTTTGAATTTAAAATTAATTAACCTTTAAAGTATTTTTAAATTAAACATGTTTTTATCAAAAATGTACATGATGATGACATTTTTCTTCTGCATGAAATTGTTTTTAACTCAAGGGATTTAATCAGATTCTAGAAATATAAGTTTTTAAATGGCCCTGTTCTCTCAATTTATATGATTAAATGATTTCTTGATGTTGAAGTTGTTCATAGTAGCCATAACACAGGAAAGTCAATACTTTTAAAACAGCTCTATTTTTAACATATTTCGTCATATTCATTCAAAAATGAAATCCATACGTGGATAATATGGAACAAAGCTAACTGAAATATTAAAATTTCGTACTGTCTGGTTTCTATATCACTTTGATTGAACAAAAAATATATAATTGTTACTTTATTCTGAAGTTTCTGACATTTGAATGATTTATTCTGTTTATTAAAATGGATTCTCATTTAAATATTTGACTAATTCATTGCTACTTTTAAGTTGTACATGTACGTTCTGTTGCAAATATCGTAAGCATTCTTAAAGAATGGTTCTCAAAGGATATAATATGATATTGTATGCATGACAGAAACATTTCTTTAGAACTGTGAAAATATAGACGTTCTAAAAAGTACCCAATAATAAGATTTTAAGAAAGAAGTCAATCCATCTCTTCCTTGCTTTGGTAAGAAATAATTGTCTTACAACAAATTTCCCGAGTCGTCTTCGGTAATTTCAAAACTCCCAAAATCCAAATTGGCTTTACGTTTTTATGTATTTGCTGGAATTGGGTTTCAGTGTTGATCAATCTTCAGAGATCGTGGACCTCGAGGTTGATTGCTCGTAGAAATTTGTCTGGTGTGAAATGTCGAATAAACATAAGTGGAAAGGAAAGAGTAATCAGATACTTACACGAAAAGTTGAAACGGTCAACAGACGGAATTCCGAATTAAGAAGTTAATCAGCTGGAAGCTTGTTGTGTTTGTTTGATTATTAAGCTAGGTATTTTTAATCTCATGCACAACGTCAGCAATTACAGGATGATTCAGACACAGATTGAAGAAGTCCATTTATCTTACCTCTTTTGATCTAGTATTGTTTAGTCGGCGTAGTGAAAAAGTAAGGGGGGCGTGAGAAGACAAGGATGGAATCATTTGATTTGAACATATTTTATTATGTACTGAAACATAAATGGATAGGGCAGCAGGCATAGCCTATATATATATAAGTCCTCTCCAAGTTACAAGGTTAATCTAAATTATACATAATACTACGTCACATAGTTACAGGTTCATATAACAAAAAAAATGATGGAACCATGATTTCCAGTTGATCCTAAGGAAGTCCTAGTTTTGAATTGTTAATGAAAAGAAAAACTTAACATTGCTCGTTTGAATTGCTTTACTATGCATCACGATAAAACCAGGAACATGACTATATATATAATTTAGCAAAGGTGGGCCAATTTCAAATGACAATACATTATATACATGTAGAGTGTTCCTAAATGTAACGGAAAGGAAAGGGGTACAAAGCTTTTTGTATTGTAGAGAAACAAAACCTAAATATTTCAAAAATAAGACCTGTTTGAATTTCATGAAATGACTTTTACTTATTATTAAAGTTATATTTTTCATAATTTTACATACATCTATTTTTGTATAAATAAATGACGTATTAATTCTGTTTTATGTTTGTCATAGCGTGAGTATAAAAAAACTCTTGCAAAAAATTCCTCACACACTGGATGACAACATGCATTTCATTAACATCTTGGTAAAACAAAGACTCCATGAATAGATGGAATGACCTTGTAAGATTGCGCGCGTCTATCAAGGTCAATGTCGTTTTTATTCTAAACAGAGAAAAATTACTTAATGAATGTTAAATTTTTTGACTTAATTTTTGGTAATTTTCTTAAAGAATTCAAGGATAATGGTTTTGATAAATATTATTTGACTATCTGTAGAGGGTTTTTTTTTCTTATTATATATTTTCTTTCATGTCAAATTCAAATCACTTTACAGCTAGAAACGTTCAACTAAATAACTGTTGAATCTATAAAAACATTGGCCACTGCTATGAGTCACATAGACCAATCTATTTCAATCATCCACGATACAGTGAAATCAGGAGATGGGCCCTGTAGGCAATAGATAAGGGAACGTAATCATACCCACATCTTAAGAATTATGATATAAGATCGTTCACGCGTCCGATAAATTTCATTCTTTACCATTTTTTTGGCTAATAGATAGTGGGATATCTTCCTTTCATAAGCATAATTTACAGAGTGCATAGAGTTAATCATAGCAAGTTTGTTCCTAGGAAATCAATACAAAACTATTGATGAAGATTTCTCTCCGACATTTTGGCTGTGTTTGCTCTTTTCCATGCATAGTTGGCCCCAATTGAATTAGAAGCTATCTCTTCCAATAATTGTGACCAAAACCGGAGTAAGGAGATGATGGAAAAAGTAAATAACTTGACAACATTCACTGAATGAAAAACGTTTCTGGCATTTTCAGGTACACGTATGTTAGGAGTAGCTACGTCGGTATAGCGCTCGCTCCGTCATCGAAAGGTCGCGGGCTCAAGCCCCGGCCACGACAGACCTAAATTGAAAAAAAAATAGGTTCAACCGTTCCTTTGCCAAGTATTTTTTTAATATGAGAGTTAGTCCCAATCTTCGAAAAAGATATTAATCAGAACATATTCCTTGCCTTTGCAAGCCCAAATATAATGTTGTTTTCGAGTTTTACTCTCTAAATAAAAGTCCTTGACATGGACGATAACAATAATGCGGTAGATACACACTTTGGTTTTCGGACACTTATTTTTCACTTTATTTTCTCTACAGTGCAGTCGAGTTCATCAAAACTTTGCTATTCTCATATTTTTTGTAAATCGATTTATAAAACACATTTCTTAACAGAAAACTAGGATTTTGACTTATTATGTTTCCTTTGTCAATGTTTAGACAAAGATTTGAGGAAAAGCATTGTAGAAAAAAAAATTATTTATTTATTCATCAAACATTTGAGATAAATACGATTTTTAATGACGAATATTTTGTATAACTGACTAGTCATACAGTAAAATGGTGAACTTCCAGGAGCAGTCTTATATTCTATTATTACATGTACTCCTCTATTGGTGAAACCTCGAGGGAATATAACTATATCCAGGAGATATTGCGTTGGTTTGAACTTATGACTTCATAATAGTCAAGTGTTTCTCTTTAATTAATGTATATCCATTACAGCGTTATTTCTACAGAAAAATAACAATTTGCCATAAAGCTGGCTGTGTCTCGATATTCTCTTGAATGAGTTCAAACTCGAAATTCAAGAGGCAGTTAATCTTAGAGTTACAAAGTGAGTCAATAGCATGTGTTTATTTTAAGATAATTGTATCATTAAGCTTAAGATTTATTAGAAATATGAATAAGGCGAAGTTTTGAGGTCTCAACTGCACGATCAAAGCAAAAGACTGCAAAATATAAGTGCCGGAAAAGGAAAAGTGGTATCTATGGCGTGTTTGTTATCGTCAATGTCAAGGTCATGTGTCTTTTATTTTTAGCGTGAAACTTGTAAACAACATTGAATTAGAGCAATCAAAAGTGAGGAATAAGTTCTGATCATCTTTTTTGAAGGTTATATCAAAATCCTCGGTCATCCGACATTTATATCTATGGAATTGACACCATGGTAACTTCTTCAACTATTTTGCGCATGCATACATTGAAGAGGAAGAAGTGAAGCAATATTTTCGTGTTGGGTCAAACTAACATTATTTTTACTTACATTTTTCTCCATAAAAGTAGTTTTTTAGGTTCTGAAACCTGTAATTTTCTTAAACCTAATATATTCAAGAATTGAATAAAATTTGCATGTGTCGTGCAAAAATTCTACTTTTGTCAATTTTCCCGTTTGTCCGTCACAGTGTCTCTTTAACAAGAGAAGTAAATACGGACGATTCATGGCACAAAAGTACTCCTTAATTGATAAATCGTGCACATAGATATCAAGAATCAAATAAGTTTTGCAAAGAATGTTTTATTATAATGTTTTGAATTGTGTGTTCTATTTAATTCTAAGACCATCTGATGTCAGTGGAAGTGTAGTGTTGTTGCAATTTGACTTTACTATATGTCCAGCCAATTTTATTAGATAAACCTCGAAACTCGATAAGAACTTGACGTGGATGAATTAGTCAAATACTGATGAATGGCGGCATTGCGTTATAATTTAACTAAATATTAAATAAACTCGCACACTGGAAGTTATTCATCACTGTATGGTAGGAGATGATGGATCAATGGTAAAATAGGATAAGGAACTGAGTAAAAGCTATTACGTTAAGTTGCACACATGAAAAAGGATCTAAATTACCCCTACTTCACTGGAAAATGGGCAATTTTTTACTTGATTTCAAGGCCTGTGGTACTTAAAAAAATTAATCGGTAGGGAAAAACATGGATTAAGGCACTGGACCGTGTATTATGGCTGTGTTCTAAATGTAACAATGCATTCAAGCGCATGATGTTTGCCAATAATTTAAACGCATGGCTTTCTTGCGCTATTCCTGAAACATTTTCAAATCATGAAATGAATCTATGGACTAACAATGAAACAATAAGATTGAAGTGTTTTATTCCTTGTATGAAATAATGATATAAAAAGTTACTGAAAATTACCTCAAGAAGACTTATTTTAAGCCAAGTCAGATTGGGTTTTGGGCCCATTGTCGAGATGGAGAGATTGAGTTGAAGTGGGACAAAAGGTTGGGTTGAAATAGGACCAAGTGCTGAGTTGAAATGAGACATTGAGCTGAGTTTAAATTAGATCAGTACTTTTTTTTTTTTTTTTTTTTTGAAAAGAGACTAAACGTTGAGTTGAGATGAGATCCAGTGTGTGTAGCAGAGATGGGTCCAGATGTTGAATTGAAATGAAAGAAGATGGACGTGTTTGGCGTGTGATCTGCAGGAATAAGGCGTACGAAACATTTATAGTTTAAATGTCTACGATTTGGTCGGTTGACCACAGCTGGACATACTTTACAAAGTTACGCACAAGGAAAAATGTTACATTTAGTTTGAAATACTTTGTCATAATTAATATATCACTCCCCTCATCTTAATAATTACTACATGTAAAACTAATGCCCTGTTCACACGGAGAGTTTAATTCGAATTAAACGTAAGTAACTGCGAATTGAATTTGAACCGCGTTCACACGGGGAATTAAATGTGAATTAGTTTAATTCGAATTAATTTACTGCGCATTAAATTACTTCGCATTAGCTCCGTGTGAACGCTAAGCGAAGCTAATTCGAATTAAATTTTGACGCATGCGTAATGGCAAAATTAAGTCACATGCCACATGTCGGTGGTCAGACATAGATACTTATGCTATATTTTTAGTGAAAACAAAGGGAAAATTACGTTAATCACTGAAATGTGTAAAGACACTATGATATTATGTCAAATATGGATCTGCTCTGCATAAGGTGACGTGATTTGAAAATGACGTCATAATACCCTTACTGAATAGCCTTACTGTAGAAAAGAAATTTGAATTCGCATTAGTTTACTTCGCATTAGCTGTCGTGTGAACGCAATTTAATTCGCATTATTTTAATTCGCATTAATTTACTGCGAATTAAACTCTCCGTGTGAACAGGGCATTAGTAACGCTTCAATAAATAATAAACACATATAGGGTATAGTTAAATTCAATTACAAGTACATGTATATATTAAAGTGTCAGTAGGTTGGAAGAATTGCTTTCGCTTTCGGTGCAACAGAACCAGAATTTATCTATTTGGAAATAAATAAGTACATAAAATTAAACTGACAAAAGAATTGATTGTTTGTACTAAAAAAATATTAACGCTCCATGCGAGGATCGAACCAAAAATATCTCTTTTTCATTGCACTGGACGGGAAACGCATATATACTACTGAGCTATCACCGCTACAGACACTTTATGGTTTTTAAAGCGACAATGAAGCACCGCATTTACACATTGGAATTTTTTTGGGAAAAGTTCATTTTTATTGTCTCTGGGTCTTCTCTCCATTTTTTACAAATGTGTGTTAGTTTCTTTGAATTAAAATGCACACAAAACGTGTTTTAAAATGTAACATTTTGTACCAAATGACTCATCTAGCCAATTTTCAAGTTCTCTTTTAGCAAATCAAAATACAATATCGGGAAAATATTTCCTTTTCCTATTTCACAGGAACCCGATACATGAAAAGAATGCCAAAATTTCATGTGACATATCAATGAAATTTTCACTTTTCAAGTGCGCCAAGATTCCTGCCGAATGCCAATCAAAAGCGCCCTCGTTCTTTTTTATCTCTGGATTGTATTTGGCAGTGATAATAGATTTATGCAACAAAGAGAACGCAATCGGCTTAGAATTGAATCCCGTTAAAATGTTAGCATTCACAGTATCCGGCTTCGATAAAGTACACCTGACCCCTGTATCCGGCTGAGATACAATACTTCTGACCCCTGTATCCAACTGCGATACAGTACTCCTGCCCCTGTGTCCGGCTGCGATAATTACTCCTGACCCCTGTATCCGACTGCGATAAAATATATACATGTACTCCTGACCCCTGTATCCGGCTGCAATACAGTCCAACTGACCCCTCTATCAGGCTGCGATACAATCACCTGACGCCTTATTTGGCTGCAATACACTTCTACTAACCCCTTTATCCAGATGCCATACAGTTGTACTGAGCTCTTTAACCGGCTGCGATACATTTTTACTGACGCCTGTATTCCTCTCCGATAAGTTCGATTCTCCTGACGCCTGCGTCCGGCGGCTGCGATACAGTGCTAGGACCCGTCTGTCAAACATCAACTCTTGTCTTCAGTACTTTAATGGGGACCGACCCTCTGATAAGAGAGATAACTTTCCAAGTAAAATATCCTAGTATTACTCATAGTTTACTTTATCAGAGTTTAATTATCAAGACCTGGGAGCAGTCAATTCGATCAAACTTAGAATACGATGGAAACATTGTCTTATATTTCCTTTGACTGTACTTTTCAAATTGTTTTATTATGTTTGACAAAAAAACATTCAAATCCAGATTTAAAACCCTTAAAAATTGAATAAGTTCTATCTTTTTAACGATCATTTTAAAAATGGTTTAATGTATCAAGCGCCAAATGTAGAATTTTTATTAGTATTACATTTTTTTCCAATGAAAAAATATTTATAAGAAAGATAACTCTTGCTAACATATGTATTGTTTTCTTACAACCACATATAACATTGTGATATTCTGACTTAGGAAGCAGCGCTTCATTATGATTTCTAATATGAATTTAGTAGGTATGACACTAAATATTATTTTCATATACACCGCATATTTCTAATTTTATGTTGTGATAATAAATTATTACTCTTCCTAATCTCTGTGTTAAAATTTCTTCATATTATGATCTGAAATAAAAATCATTTCTGAAAAAATAAGCAGCGCTCCATACCTCATACTAATTTTTATTTGATTTTGATGCTATAGCTCTTGATCAAAATCAATGCTGGGAAGTTTAAAAATTAGTCGTGAAATTTGGAGCAGAGGGTCATTAGTCCTTAAGAGAATATTTTCCAGGTTGTTTTAAAAAAATAATACATTTACATTCTAATTCACCTTAAAAGTCTCTCACTGGGATTGCATTTCTCTTTTGTGATCAGCATTTTCAGGAAATGGCTTGCGACAAGGTATTTTTGCCCTGCTTCCCTGGCTGTCTATATTGCTGTCCGTCTAAGTATCTATGCCACATTTTTTGTTGTTGTCATTTTGCCATTACTTTATAAACCTTTAGTGGAATTAAATTTCATTATGTTGTTACTTCTTTACTCAAAGGTTAAGATTATTGGGTTGATCAATTGTTGGATCAACATAATTAAATTGAACAAACGACCTCATAAAAAGATACATATGCACATTCAAGGTCTACGTTATACCCCATAACAAGATACACGTCTACGTTAAATGAAAAAAGTGTTAAGACACTAATAAAACGTCACTCATTGCAAAGCATATCCATAATTAACAATTTGAAAATGCTCTCTCGTCGCCATTTAGCTTTAAATATGGGTAACACGTTATATACACTTGCAGTCGGTAAACCATTGAGAACATTGCATCTAAGTGTCCAGACGGAATATTATCATCAAATAACATGAATTTATAGCTGCTGTGTAACATGGAATATTGTTTATATTTGACCAGACACGCCATTACTTTTCTTTCTGTTGAGTTTTAATTTCTTGCTTTACTAGCATTCCGGGCGATAATTTCATAAAGGGATATATTAACATGTCTGAGCGGGAGCTGAATTATTTCCTTTGCCAAAGGGCATCTAGAAGACGTTTGTGGGTTGTAATGGAAGAGTAGATCGTTGTATACACTACAAACCTCTTAGCAAGTGTCATTACATGTATATTAATTTTGTAATGTGCATTTTTAAAAGTTAATATAATTTTTGTGTTATACTATGCTCTACTGATTTTTTAATGTTTAAACTATAATGCTTTAATTTCAATTTCGTAGACATTTCATTTAGGGAGAGGGTGAATTAAGTTTTAAGAACTTGTGCCCAATCCCATTTATATATATATATATATACTTATTACAATAAAATATGTTAAAATCAAATCAATGTTTTTACATGTAATGCGTGGAGTCAATAAGTACAGCCGACTCGAAGTGAAGGTAATTTTCCTCTTCCCATTCTCAACTAAGGACGACATTTTATGCATTAAAATTATTTAAGAATTCAAACTAATTCCATTTGGCATATTTCGTCAAGCATGTTACATGTAGCGCCTCTTGAAAAATTTGCGTGAACGATGCCTTTTTGTCTCATGAATTTTCAAAAATTAAATTTTGACTTCAAATTATCAAATTATGTCTTTTAACCATAATTTGTGAAAGGAAAAAAAAAACAAATTATATTTTTGACTTCATGGAGATATTCATGCATACCAGTTCTTGAGGAAATGAAATGCATTCCTCTTTGTAAAGAATCTGAGGAGAAAATGATTGGAAGCATAAACATGTTAATATTAAGGAATACACTTTCGCACAGATGCTTCGTCAATGGCGGGGACAATGAGTTGATATACGAACATTTAAAAGCTTATCTTTGCAATAAGGAAAACAACATTTATGATAAACGGATACAGGATAAATTGATACAGTGTATCAGTGGTAAATGTACATGTACAATATACATATTTGTGCATTTATTCACCGATTCTGTATTACAGAAAATGGTGTGTAAAATATGTGTAAGGTATGAACAATATATGAACTAACAACGTTATGTATACCATGTATATATGTATTACCATAAGTTTTTAGAAATTTTGTCTTTGTAAATAAATTTACAACTTTGTTCATATCCAAACATTATAACACATACATGTATGTATATTTATTACATTTTCAACAGTGAAATACTGTGATTTATTCATTGAATAAAAGTGATATTCTCTCACAGTGTGAAAGGATACCAAAAATGATATTCTCTCACAGTGTGAAAGGATATCAAAGTAAGTAAAAAATAATTTCTGGCCTGTCATAAGATAGAGATAGTAACTAAGCATCTTGATAAAGCTAAAACTGCAAATTTCTTTCTAAATATGTTGCTAAAATCCATGCTTTGTAATTCATTCTGTTTTCAATCTGACACACAACTTCTAAGCTATGACGTCTCAACCGCTCAACTATGACGTCAGGCCTATGACACTGTGTTATGAAAAGACAGAGGCAAAGGGAAAATCAAAGAAAATGTAATAAACAGAAAATTCAATGTTTTGTAGATGAATATGGAATTTATTTCACTCGTGAGACAGGATTTTTTGATATTTTCACTCGTGCTTCGCACTCGTGAAAATATCAAAAAATCCTGTCCCACTCGTGAAATAAATTCCATATTCATCTACAAAACATTGAATATCCTCTATATATAAAACTTGTTGAAGTAATATAGAACTTGGGTGAGTTTTATTTTATTGATAACAATTGTTTCTCAAATACCACTGAAAACAGTTCCTCTTTGTTTTCATTCTTTAACGTATCATGGACTTTATCTAGATGTTGTAATAAAGAAGAGTACATTTACAGGTAAACTGATTTCCCCTGAAGAGAGTGATCGATTTGTATTAGATCTATTATAAAATTTATTTATTTTGGCAAGAGTTATCTACATCCAGAGCAACAATCTAACTAAAATTAGATCTTTGATCCGCTCCAAGTAGTTATGTGCACAAAGTAGCGATCTAGTGGATCAAAGATCTAATTAGATTGTACTGAGCAATATGACCATTCTGCAATTTGTAAATAGCTGATCAAGCCATTAAAGAAGAAAAACAATTAGTTTATATATGTATTTGTTGATCTCAAGATCATTGTCTGATCGACTATTTATTGAAGGATGTGGAGAAAGAATTGCCTTTGTTGAAAACCTGCTTTACTGGACATTTTTTTCTTTTAGGACAAGCTGTTAGCGAAGCTGGACGACAGTGAAATAGATGGCATACAAGCCGAAGAAGAAGAGGTCGGTATATCAAACCGGAAATAACCTCAATTTCGCTCGGGGTCATTTCTGTGTATTTTCTAAACAGTTTTGAATTAGCCTTTTCCCATAATCGGTATATGTTTCTCCACTCCCGCACACTGATATTTGTTCTCTGTCATGTTAGAGAACCCCTAGTGAGCACTTGATTGGCTGTCATGATATCATAATGGTAATTACTTGCTACGTACATTATGACGTCACGTTGTGCTATGTATTATTGGTTTATGAGTCATTCTTGCAGTAACAATATACAGTTTGAAATGTTTGATTAGTGTTTATAAAGGGAGAAAAGGGTTTCATGAATTGAGGTTGTTATTAATAGACACCGGTTTTCTCCAAATTATCATTCCAAAACCTAATAATTGTAAATAGACACTCGACAAGCCTCATGTCTATCGACAATTGAAAACAAGTTCGAACTGGAGAAAAAAAATGGCAACTAACTAGTACAATTTACAATGTATGTAGCAATTATTTATAATAGTAAGCCTAATGCTGAATAAGCTGAAATAGAATGGACAAAAACGTTTAAAGTAAATGAATAGTATGCCTTTAACAGCATTCACTTGAATGTTTTAAAACTATTAACAATCAAAGATTTTTACAAAGGATTAAACTATCTGCTACATTAATGCTAGACAAAGGTCTAAACCTTTTGCTCATTTACATAAAAGACAATAATTTAAAAATAAACAATGATTTTTTTTTTCCATGAGATAAGCTCTACTTATACTCCAATACGTTTTATTCATTATATTTCAGTGTGTTGTCTGTCTCACTGCAAAGGCTACTATGCAAACCTTCCCGTGCGGCCACAAGATCGTCTGCAGGAAGTGTTTTATCAAGACTATCCAGGTGGCGCTTTCGCAGCGCTGTCTTCCGTTAAGGTGTGTAATCTGCCGCACGGCCATTCTTAAAGTCCGACAGACGGCCACTCACCAGAAATCAAAGAAATTATGTCAAACTTCACATGCCTCCAGGTTTCTTTGTCGCGCGAAGTCTAAGAAACCACCCTCTAAAGGAAAGTGAAGTATGGCGGGAGGATATGACGTCACAAAGCTTCCAAAATTCATTGGTGTTTTTATTGAGTTCAGTTTAAAAATGCGACATCAACCGCGTCATATCAAAATGAGTAAAGAAGAAGGTATGGTTTTAGCGTTATTGTGCCCTAAAAATTTAATGTTTTCAAAAAGTTTTGAAACTGGCTTAAATATTAGTTGAGTATATGACTGTAATAAATCAGGAAAGAATATAGCATGATGGAGTACCATTCTTGATATATGACGTCATTAATTTGATGCATTTCTCTATTTTAAACAGAAAAAGCCTCAAAATGACCCATTTCAAGGGTTATTTTCCTTAAGAAAATAGTGTCCACAGCCGTCGCCCACGTTAATTTTTAGATATGTTGTGTAAAATTCTTTGAAAAATCACATATCTCAAAATCTTTGTGGGCGATGCCTGTGGACAATATTATCTGAAAGAAAATTCCATTAAAAATTGATGTCTTCTGCAACTTTTTAAGAAAATACGGGAAAATGCACAAGTTTATGACGTCACAATTAGCATTTGGAAGGTCATGTGAGAAAAAAGAATTGTATGATCTTTCTGCATGGAATTTCAATAATTCAAAAAGCATGAGTTTTAATTTTTTACATCACTTTTATTTTTAAGAAAAACACAGGGCAAGATTTGTATTGAAACCGTACCTTGTTCTTTTAGTATTTTGTAAAATATATGCATTTTTTTGGTAGTATAACTACTTTGTATTCCAAATGTTTCACAATAGTTATAGACATAGAATGTGCAAGACTAATATTTTACAAAAAATATATAGATGATTATTATATAAATCTAGATTTTTTAAGGTAATGCATATATTTTTATATTAAAAAAAAATCACAACATTTCAAAGTAAATTGTGATGTTGAAAATTAAGTTCGATTTGTCACTTCTTACTGCAATATCTTAAAAAATGAATTAACACAATTCTTACGGATTTAGTTCATATTTGAGAAATGAGTTTGTCACATGCCAAAATGTGTTTTTTATCAAAGCACTATACAGCTTATATAATAATTAGAAAAAAATATTTTTGAATGCTTATTGTCTTGTATATCTACCCTGATGAATATTGAAAACATGCATTTTAGAACTAGGTATCGCACTCTAGATCTATGTAATTGCATGACATTTTGTTAAAGTCTAAACTATTTTATATGAATATGCATGATCTGCTTTATTTACATATCTTAAAAAGAAATGTGCTTTTGCATTTTAAAAAGAGATATAGAATTTAATTTAGATTTTTTTTTACTTGAAGCACTTTTGTTTGATTTTTTAAATTAAAAAAGCATCTTAGGAAAACAAGACTACAAAATTCTGTGGCATATCTTAGTATATGATGTACATGTATGTTTCCTTTTCCGAAGCCCATTGGCTCAAGAGAAGAAATCCCATTGAGATGGAAAAATGTCATTTTATGCAAATACAAAAAGCAGAATATTTTTATTAAATGTTTAATTTATATCCTTCTTGTTCTCTGTCATTATCTACTTTATAGCATCACTAAGTACAACTAGGCGAAAGAAATTGGAATTAAATGTGTATCTTTAAACTTATAAGTTTATTGATTTAAATTAAAAGGAATTCTAATCAGGTCTTCCAGTTTTCCAAGTTTACGAGGGGTTAGAGTACAAATTGTGGTATATTTTATTCAACAGCTGATTTAAACTGGATAAAGGGGTTAACGTGTGATAAAAAGCAATAAAATATTTCTGTGAGTGTGAAACTTCAGGTTAAACTTTTGAATTTTGCAGTCAGAAAAAAATTTGCAAAATTATTCTCCGCGCAGAAGAATACATATATTTAGTAGTTAAATAATTACATATAATTTTAAAATAGTTATTCCTACAAAATTTAACACCTTATGAAATTTGATTAAGTTATAATATATTTCTGAATCATTTTGTGAGTTAAAAAATTTCGTGAATTTCATGAGTATCCCTTTGCAAACAAACTTACAACCTTAACTGATATTGAAATGTTAAAAAGAATGTACATGTATTTTATATTCGTCCCACAAATTTGAATCTGAGTTCCACATTTTTTTTTTTATTTCATGTCCTTTTTACTTATTTCTAAGTAAGTGGATTAATTAGCAAATAAAAAATTTAAATCTTTTTTTATATATCTTTTTTTTTTTTACATTATTTCATGGATATTTTATACACCTATAAAATAAAAAAAAAATACTGACATTTAGTCAGCATCAATGATTTTTTTTATTGTAATATGTGGATTAATGTTTTGGTTTAAAAGATGTGAGGAAATTTAATACAGTCTTTCACGATAGCAAATGTCTAATAAGTTACATTTTATTTTTTATATTTTTGTATAGCAATAGAAATGGAGTTTTCCTTGTTTTATAAATTGGTTTGCTGATAAGAAATGTAAACTTTTAAAAGAACACTTTTATTTGAAAGTGTGTCATAAAGAACTGAAGAGAGGTTAATTTATAAACTAAGAAAAAATCGGGAACCCTCATTTAATTAAAGCTAGAAAGATCGATTGATTGATTGATTGTATTTTGTTTAACGTCCCTCTCGAGAATTTTTCACTCATATGGAGACGCCACCACTTGCCGATGGAGAGCTGCAAATTTTGTCCTATACTCGGCACTTACGGCCATTGAGCAGTGAGGGGACTTTTTCGTGCCAGCACCTACTGCGACACGGGTCCACGGTTTATAGGTCTCATCCGAAGGACCGGTCTCCACGTCCCACAGTGGGATTCGAACCCGCGACGTAAGGATCAACTCCTTACTTCGCGACTCTAGAGCAGAAGCTCTAACCACTGCGCCACGCGGGCGACTACAAAGATCGATAACTGACATGATATTCTTTTTTATTTGTACTTTTTGATTTTGATTTTTTTTTTATTGTTATTTTTTTAACAATACGTTTTACCAGATATTTTATTATATGTTTTATTTTAATTACATGTAATACTGTAATAATGCCATACAGCAAAATATTTTTATTGCACTGCACATATTACAATATGCTATTACAATATGATTTGTCTTGCATACATATATTATATTATGAGATTGTCTGTAACTCAAATATAGAGAGATGCAATGTTGTATTTCGCTATACTATATTTTAAAGCAATGCTTTATTATATTATCTTGTAGGCTATTGTCACATTATATTGAAGCTAACTATACATGTTATTTGTTTAACAACAAAATTGCATTCCAATAGAGTATTGAATGACAGTTTAGAACTTTTTATTACAATATAAAGTTGTATTACCAAACCGTATTACTGCATATTGTATAACAGTAGCAAATTGATATAATTACACATTATTATTGTATAACAGGATTCTTTAATATATAGAGGATATTCAATGTTTTGTAGTTGGATATTAAATATATATCACGAGTGGGACAGGATTTTTTTTATTTTCACGAGTGCGAAGCACGAGTGAAATCCTGTCTCACGAGCAAGCAACCTTCTCTGCAGCATTGGCTGATACACATAAGCAGAAAACACAACCACAAATAGTGCAGGACATGTATAACTCCCAATAATAATGATAAATTTAATGATAGTTATCATATTAGTGTAAGGGGGGAACTCACTTACATTATATATTGTAGAAAATCCAAAATGGCGCTGAGCTGTGTACCCTAACATTTGATTGACAGGTATCCCGCGGCCGGAATGTGATAAACACTTGTGTGATATCAGGTGCATGTAATTTTCTTCTTATAAGTAAAAGGAAGTATCATTTGTTGATATCGATATTAACAATCGTGATGAAAGAATAAATGAATTTAAAGTTCAATTTTGACCCTTAATAATAAAAAGGATTTCAACTGAATTTCCAGTGAATATTTATTTATTGAATCAATTTATTAGGGTATTACAGTACGTAAAGCATGATACGGGGGGGGGGGGGGGGGGTCATTATACCTGTAACTCATTGTGTCCGAAAACTTATTCATTATACGGGATAAAAAGATAATTATATTTATTCGTTGTAAGCATGAGTTCAAAATATCTGTGTTCTAATGAATACATGTATATTTTACTGTATATCCATTACCACGATTACCTGACAATATATAAAGTTATCGAAGCACCTGAAATCAGCATATAGTAGGTGAAACCTAAGGTTCCAACTGTATAATAATGTATTACAGTACAATAATGTCGATAGTATGCAGCACAGGACAACCTTTTAAAGCTTATATTGTGTAATGCAATATATGATATAACGTGAATAAAAAGAATTGTAAGATATGAAAATATTTGATATGCACAGCGGTAGAATAAAGTATATGTTTGCTAAAAAAGTAATTTGTCATTTTTTTCCAAAGTGTGAAATGTAGTTTTATTTGAAAAAAAATTCAAAAACACCACTTCTCTATCTACTGGCTTGTAAATTGTATATCCGCCAAGTCATTGAAAAAAAGGAACAAGATAATGCTTTAATTTTAGAAAAATCCAGCAAATGTTTTCGTAAAAGCTGTCTTTAATGGACTAAATTACGTTTAACTTTAACATACCTGACATGTAATATGGTCAATTCTTTATTCTATTAACCGTTCAAATACATTATTTACAGTGATTAATTATCAAAAGTGAATGGCAAAGGGAAATAACTCCTCTCTGTAGAATACAAATTAATAGAGCCCTGGCCAGGACCAGAACACTTGATTATATTGTCCAGAGGTTCAAAAATATGGTAAAAAAAACCCCTTGCCTATTAAAACTTTTAAACTGTTTGCCTCCGATATGCCTAGGAGCAGAGATGATTTTCAAACATAATGCATTTTCACTACAGAATCAACACAGCCCTACCCTAATACCAGAACCCAGGACCCAGGCCATGAAATTCAAAAATTTGGAAGAGGTACCCTCATCATCATAACTATGCACTAAGTTGATGATTTTCAAATTATTAGCATTTTCACTATATAAGTGAAAGGGAAATAACTTCTTTCAGTAGAATACAAATTGTTAGAGCCCTGGCCTAGACCAAAACACTTAACCAAATGGTCCAGAGGTTCAAAAATATGGTAAAAATACTCTTCCTTTTATACTATTTGCCTCCGATATGCCCAGGAGCAGAGAAGGATTTCAAAGAAATAATGCATTTTCATTTTTGATTCAACACACCCCTACCCTATCACCAAAACCCAGGGTCATGAAATTCACATCATCACCATAACTATGCAATAAGTTGAAGATTTTCAAAGAATTAACACATTTCCACCATATAATCAATAGACCCCCTCTCCCGAGATACACCAGAACCCCTGACCCTGGGACCACAAGTTTTTAAAATTTTGTAAGAAGCACCCTTGCTCATCACAGCTATGCACTTTGTGTATCTGATCATTTCCAAGGAGCAGACAGGATTATTTAATAAAATTAATGCATTTTCACTATAATAATAGAGCCCCATCCTTACACCAGAACATCTTACCCAAGGGCTATGAAACTCACAACTCTTGCTAGTTCTAGTTCTGATTGCCACTTAGTTTCTTTGCTTTATAACCAGGAGCAGAAACGAATATTTTCAAGGAAATTATGCTTTTTAACTGTAAAATTCATAGACCCCCCTTCACCAGAATCTCTGATCCTGGGGCCATGAAATTGGTACACAAGAGAAGAAATGAAAATGTTCAAATGTTAACGCACGACGACGGACGAAAACGGATAGCAATAGGTCACCTGAGTGACTCAGGTGACCTAAAAAGTAAGTTGTAATTTTGTAACTGATATTAAAGCAAGTTGTGATTTTTACAAGTCTTCAAAGTTTCCAGTGGTGTAATGATTCAATTTATGTAAAAACTTACACTTAAAAGACATATACAAATCAATCAGACAATTTAAAAGTTGGAAAGTTGAATTGTCCAAAACTCAAACTCTCATGAATTGTGGATGTTATCCCGTTAATGACATATGTACTTATTACATAATGACAATGAACATAATCAGAAACAGGCGATCGATATCATAAAGAAATTACTAATATATCTAAAGGGAAAAAAAAACATTATGCACAGTTTGTTAATAATAGTGTTATATTTCAAGTATTCCAAAAGCTGGTCCTTTCATTACTGATATAGCTAAAGGTTACATGTAAAGGGTGTTAAGAAAGTTCATTTGACATTTTCTTTTCTTTAAATTCTCGAAAACAAATACAATACGATGATACCAATATCATCTCTAGGGCCTTCGGCCCTCTGGCTGAATTGGTGTCTCGGTCTCATACAGGATGTGATATGGAGAAGGGTATGTATTATTCTCTATATATTTACAATTCAATTTAGATTATAAAAATATACAATAACTTGATTAAATATCACTGGACATTTGATTGAAAAGTTAAACGTTATCATGTTACTTTACAAAATAACGGGTGATCGTTAATACATGTAAACCCCCCCCCCCATTTAATAGTATTTGTTTGTTGTTTAACGTCCCTCTTGAGAATTTTTCACTCATATGTAGACGCCACCACTTGCCGGGGGAGAGCTGCAAATTTTGACCTATACTCGGCTCTTAGGGCCATTGAGCAGTGAGGGATTTTTTCGTGCCAACACCTACTGCAACACGGAACCTCGATTTTTACGGTCTCATCCGAAAGAAAGGTCTCAACGTCCCACAGTGACCAATTCAATAGTAAATATGTCCGGAATTCACATCAGCTGTAACTTGGATACCGCAATACATTGAGTTCATCAGTCTCTTGCAATTGTTTTGAACAAAAGAAAAATTCTGTCAGCCTTAGTTAAGTGTCTTTTAATTCTCAGATATTGTATTCAATTTTTCGATTCTAGCACAGCGTAGTAACCGTTGCATGGTCTTCCGGTCCGCGGACTTCACCAGTTGAACCATTGAGAGGTACATGTAGGTATTACGTGTAGTGGAGGCATGGTAAAGTGCATCTATGCACCTGCAACACCTTTTATTTTCATGATTATCTTCTTTTCCTCTAGAAGCAGTTGCAATGAGCATATATGACTATTTTAAGGAAGTCAAAGCAAACGTACGGAAAAGAAACTAGAATTTTTATTTTCGCGGATGCTACTAGACTTATTGTGAAAAGAAACAAACTCATGTTAACCCAAATCATAGCCGTATTTTGGGGAAAACGCACGATTTAATACTGTATGCAGAGGTAAAAATAATGAAACCGGTTCGGTTGAAATGTGAAAAATCGGAATGTTTCTGTATAATCGGGGAGCAGGACTTGATTCCTGAAATGGGGTGAGAATTAACCATTAAATAATCGACTATACGCAGAGCTGAAAATGTCCTAACTTTACAAGTTGCATAAAATTATACCCAATATCTGATTTCTTTCTGAGAAAAGGATGTTGCGTTTCTTTTTTATATAAGCTTGAATCATGCATGACACACGAAGGACGAACACTTCCGTGATTGTTAAGTCATTCTTAATTAATTCGGCTGTAGAGATATAGATCGTACAGAATGTTCATTAATCAGCTATAGTTATCTGATCTTTCAGAGATATGACTTAATGATCTGACACTCCCTTTTTAGCAAATGAGTATAGCTTTAGCGTTATTAATCAAATTAACTATCTTAAATATATACAGCTTTATTGATTTGAGTCAGACCATTCTTCTAATCCTAACATCTACCCTTTATTATCGTTAAACCGCTATAATCTTGATATTTTTTACGAAGGACATTTAATTTTTTTATAGGGGACCTAAAAAATTGAACTGGCAATATTAAAATACTTTGATAATCTGAATTGTCGCTGTCCTTATTAAAGTTTGCTTTCCTTATTATTGTTCAGTCTTGGGTACTTTTTTCTCGACTTTATATTCTTTTATCAAGAAAACCTTTTAAGTACACATATTTTAACAATAAATCCAAGTAATCTGAATTCAACTATCATGATATATATCAATATTATCGAAAATTTTAGACTGTGAAAATGGGGTTACGGAGCACGGTGAAAATTAAGTAATTCTTTAACAATACACTCATTGATGTCTATACTTACATCTCTAACGAATAGCTCTTGAACGAAATAAAATTAAACATTCAAATTTAAATGTGTTATATAATTTCAAATGCCAATTTATAATGTAATACATTCCTTTGTTAAAAATTAATTTCAAAAGACAAATAGTCCTCTTTGAAAAAGAACAAAAACAAAATGTAGTTGTGAAATACTGATGCCCCCGTATGGCAACTTATAGCAAAGGTTAAACTTTCTCAAATGCAAATCAAATATGTTGCTACCCAAAGTAAGGTCTTGTTTCTAGGAATATATCTGTGAAATATGAAAGCCCTAGCAGCAACCATTGAATAGATATGGAAATGGTTAACGTTTTTCAAAAGTATGCCAAACATCAAGGTCAAGGTCAAATGGTATAAATTAATGGTGCCCAAGGAAAGGCCTTCTCCCAAGAAATACACAGGTGAAATATGAAAGCCGAAGCACCAATCTTTCACAAGTTATGACCAAGGTTAAAATTTTCCAAAAGTAGGTCAAACTCCAATGTCAAGGGGTCAAAGTTGTCGGTATCCAAAGTAAGGACTTGTCACAACATATATGAAGTATGAAGGCCCTAGCACCAACCATTCAAAGTTATAACCAAGGTTAAAGTTTTCCAAAAGTAGGTCAAACGTCAAGGTCAAGGGTCAAAGTTATTGGTATTCAAAGAAAGGTCTTGTCACAACAATTACATATGTGAAGTATGAAAGCCCCAGCACCAACCGTTCAAAAGTTATGGCCAAGGATAAAGTTTTTCAAAAGTAGATCAAACTACAAGGTCAAGGTCAAAGGGTCAAAGTTGTTGGTATTCAAAGAAAGGTCTTGTCACAAAGAATTACACATGTGAAATATGAAAGCCCTAGCACAATCCGTTCAAAAGTTATCGCCAAGGTTAAAGTTTTTCAAAAATAGGTCAAACTCCTAGGTCAACGTCAAAAGGTCAAAGTTGTTGATATCCAAAGGAAGGTCTTGTCACAAGGATTACACAGGTGAAGTATGAAAGCCCTAGCACCAATTGTTTAAAAGTTATGGCCAAGGTTAAAGTTTGGTAAAATTTTGCAAAACTGGGTCAAAGTCCAAGGTCAAGGTCAAAAGGTCAAATATGGTGGTACCAAAAGAAAGGTCTTGTCAAAAGGAATACACAAGTCAAATATGAAAGCCATAGCTCCAACCAATCAAAAGTTATGGGCAAGGTTAAAGTTTTTTCCGGACAAACAGACAGACGGACGGACGGACAGGGCAAAAACTATATACCCCCGAATCTTCGATACGGGGGGCATAAAAAAAGTTAAGTTGAAGGACGCAGCGAGTAGCGATATAATTTTGTTTTGCCCTCTTAAACAAACTCTGAAAATGATTGAGGTACCAGGAAATATATCAGAAGTACACTGTACTAGTGAGTTGTGCATTTGTATAATTCGCAGTAAATTAATGCGAAGTTAAATAAATTAAATGCGAATTAAACTAAAGCGTATCAAATTGCGTTCACGTGACAGTTAATGCGAAATCAACAAATGTGCATTATTTAGGGAATAATTGTCTCCTTATTTGTTATATGCGACCGTTAAATCAGTATTAATTAACAAATAAGGAGATAGTTACTTCCATTCTTTATGTTTGATATTTACGTTTAATTTCGTTGAGTTTATTACATATGTAATGGTTTGGGCCGTGGATATCGGCCTAGGTAGTTCAGTCGGTAGAACACCTGACTAGTGATGCAGGGGTCCCGGGCTCGATTCCCGGTTCAGCCATACATTTTCTCTCTTCCTGTTACACATAAAATACGTCTCGAAGAGTTTTGCATTACGTCACAATTTCGTTAATGCTCGTTTTATTAAACACTAGTGTAGTAGCCAATCAAAATGCATTTTACAAAACAGTTGCATTAGAATAAAATTTTATTTGTACATGTACAGCATTTGTTCATTTGCAAATCACGTCACCTTATGCAAAGCAGACATACATCTGACATAATGTCATAGTGTCTCTACACATTTTAGTGGTATATAATTATTTTCCCTTTGTTTTACACTAAATAATAGTATGAATACTTATATCTGATACCAGACTGAAGCTAGCAGCCAATAACAGCAGCCACTACGAGCTTAGTGGCTGATGTTATTGGCTGCAAGCTTCAGTCTGGTATATCTGATCACCAACATGTTGCGTGTGGCTTAGTTTTGCTATTACGCATGTGTCAAAATTCAATTCAAATTAGCGCTCACACGGAGTTAATGCAAAGCAAATTGATGCGTAGTAAATTAATTAGAATTAAACTATCGTAATATGTATTCAATACTCCGTGTGAATGCGGTTCAAATTTACTTCGCAGTAACATGTTTAATTCGAATTAAAGTCTCCGTGTGAACAGGGCATAAGACAAAGATTGAACATGTATTTCCAAGAAGTGCACATAATCGTCTTCTATTGAGTATCGATGACATGTATTCTTGAGCTACATTATAGGTATTGCACTCTAGGTCAATTGCATGATATTTTTTTTGGGGGGGGGGGGGAAATCGTACCTCTTAAGTCCTACATACATGTAAATATTTGTTAAAACCTGTAGTTCTCAGGAATAGAATGCATTTGGGTGAATATTGGGTCTCCTAAATTTGTTGAAATGCTGTCATGATTCCATCTTGAGTTGTGAATAAAATGAGTGTAGACCAATTGTAACATAGAGGATTCGCAATGAAAGACCTTGGAAATATCCGAGAATAAGGTCTTCATGAAAATGCAATAGGTCAAAGTAAAAGTGGGGGAATGTACATGATAAGATTCTCTATTCTTAGGGAAGGATCATTGATCATTTTACTTTTGAAAACATTTATTTTCGATTGAAGTTTTTATTCAAATCGAAAGAATTATAATTTTGCCACAAATAACACAAACGTCAGGCTTTAAATAACTTTTAACAAAAGACACTGAATAAACACCAAGTGTTTACATTAATTAATATCTTTTTTATTTCCAAAAATAATCGTGTCACTGATTTGAGGGTAAAAGATCTGTGGATGAAGACATTTAACCAACAACGCTTCCGGAGGGCGGTGCTGAGATTCGCTTGTAGAAATTGAGGGATTGGTTGGCGCCCTCGGAGAGTGTGTAATACCCACTGTTGTCCACCTTCCAGCAGATAGCCTCCCCCTGTCTCTCGGGACGGTAGGGGAGGGTCTGGGGGTGGTTGTGAATGTGTGCCTCGTAGTTTCCATCCGGTATATACCAATAGTACACGTGGCCATAGGTTTTTAACAGGATCTGAAATTTAGTATATTTAGTATAATTTAGTATCATAATTCAGTATATTTAGTATAATTACATGTAAGTATAATTTAGTATATTTAGTATAATTTAGTATATTTAGTATAATTTAGTAAAATGTCAGACATTTAGAAAATCGAAATATCGACTTTCTTCTTCTTTGTAGTCGACATGTTTGAAAGGAATATTTCTTAAGTGTTTTAGGTCGACATTATCCTGAAATCTAAAGATATTAACCTAGTGATATTCAATTTGTTAAACTTTTTTTCCTTTTTCGAGAAATTTCAATCCTTGTTTTAGAGTGAGTAGTATAGCCTAATCAGTGAGAGTAGTTCAGATCTGAGAATTGTAAAATCTTCTAGTAAGGATGACACACCTCGGTACCAAGGGGGGATATGTCCCCTCCCACTGGACTATTGCTGCTGGCGGTAATTGGGAGGTACACTCCATCATTTACCCAAACATGGTGGTGCTGGTTCCACGCGCTGGACGGCAGGTGGACAAATTTACCGTGGTGCCCTGGGCCCACCTTTGACACTACGTACACCTCTCCTCGAGGGTCGACTAACAGTGTTTCACAATCGTGTTGATCCCAACTGTACATGTAACAAGGAAATCTTTTATGCCTATGTTTTGCTCTGTCTATTAATTCTATTAATATTTAAATTTACTACATAATGTGATTAACATTCACTGACCTGAATTCCAGAGTTCCGTCTAGATTCACGCTCTGGTCATGTATGCTGGCTGGTTCTCGTATTCTATATATAGTATTGGCATCATAGCCCGCATTTCCTCCAGTGTCAGAAATGTAAATACAGTTTCCCGATCCCCCAGTACACGGTCCACAAGCAATGTCCTCCCAATCTTGACTGTGGGCTCCATTGATATAAATAGTAGCGAGCCGACGTCCAGATGTAGCGCTATATATAGATAAAATGGTTTATTGATTGTTCGATCAATTGATTGATTGATTGATTGATTTAATGACTAATCGGTTGATTGATTGATGATTCATTCATTCTTTCATTGACTGATTGATTGACTGAATAAGTGGTTGTTGTATTGGTCAATTGATTTATTAAATAATCAATGGTCAATTGATTTATTAAATAATCAATTGATTTATTCATTCATTGATTAATCAATTGTTTGACTGATTGATTGATTGACTGATAGGGTAAAAATGTTTAATACATGCAAATAAAACAAAATCAGATTCATTCACATTTATTTTGGTGATATGTGCTTTCTGAATGCGCATCCCGTAATTTGAAAATTCTCAATTTTTTCAGGAAATCAAATGTTTCTTTATTTGTTTTATAAATTGTGTACCAATTTTTTTTGCAATTATTTGTATAAATCTTAATATATCTTCATAAATAAGCATCATCTCATAATAATTGTGTGTGTTTTTTTTTTGTTTTTTTGTTTTGTTTTGTTTTTTTTTTTTTTTTTTTTTTTTGAAAGTGTCCTCTACAATATTTTTTGCCATGTCAAGTTACAAATTAATCATTTAAGATTTTGAAATATCATTCAGGAAAAAATCCCTTCTTTCAGAGATTTTTCTCTCAACATTTAGGATATTTTCTTTAATCTAGAGAATTTTAACTTATAAGGAATTCAATAATGTCTACATCTGTTCTTGTATTGTCACTCAAATAAAAAAAAACCCAAAAAATAAAAACAATTAAATTCAAAGAATTATGGTCCCCCGCTTTCGGTGTCCTAGTGGATGGGATGCCATTAGTTATGGCATATTGTAACTGCCTTGTTTGTGTGTCCTGTCTTGTCTGTGCATCATGCAAAAAAGACATAAATTATTGTATTAATAACAGTTATGGCAAGGACTTTAGCTTCTCAAAATGACATCAAACTTCAACATCAAGGTCATGAGGTCAAATATCATTATACAATCCGAAAGGTCTTTCCACAATCAATGCATATGTGAAAAAATATCAAAAACCAGATTATACAATCGGAAAGGTCTTGAAACAGGTCATGCACATGTCAAATACAAATGCCGTACCCTCTCTCAATCAAAAGTTATCAGCAATGTCAATATTTTTGAAAATAAGGTTAAACTTGAAGGTCGAGGTCCTGAGTTAAAAAAAATCATAGTACATTTGGAAATGCTTATCACAGGTAATGCACGTGGCAAATATGAATGCCCTATCTTCGCTCCTTCAAAAGTTAGCAAACTGATAAATTTGTTTGAAAATTATATCAATCTTGAAGGTCAATGTCATGGGGTCAAATATCATAGCACATTCGGAAACATTTTTACACACGAAGTGCACTTGTCAAATATGACCGCCCTATCATATGTCATTCAAAAGGTCAAGGGGTAAAAAAATCATAGCAAGCTCGGAAACATCTTGTCACAGGTAATGCGCATGTCATCAAATATGAAAGCCCTATCTTTTCTCAATCAAAAGTTATGAGCAAAGATAAAATTTTTGAAAAGTAGGTCAAACTTCTAGGTCAAAAACCATAGTTTATTTGAAAAGGTCTTGTCACAGGTGATGTACATTTGTTATATGAAATCCCTATCTTTTCTCCTTAAAATTTTATGATCAATTTTATGAGTAATGTTAAAAATATTTGAAAAGTGGACGAAACTTCAAGGTCAAGGTCACAGGGTAAAAAATGATAGTATATTTACAAAGATCCTGTCATAGCATATGTCAAGTATGAAAGCCCTATCTCTTCTCAATCAAAAGTTATAAGCAAAGATAATATTTTTGAAAAATAGGTCAAACTTCAAGTCAAGGTCACGGGGTCAAACTTCATAGTCTATTTGGAAAGCTCTTGTCACAGATTATATACACGTGTAATATGAAAGCCCTATCTTTTCTCATTCAAAATATATGACCAATTTAAAATAATGTTAAAATTTTTGAAAAGTAGGTCAAACTTAAAGGTCAAGGTCACAGGGTCAAAAATCATTGTATAAATGGAAAGATCTTGTCACAGGTAATATACATGTGAAATATGAAAGCCCTATCTCTTTTCGTTCAAAAGTTATGACCAAGGTTAAAGTTTTTTGTGACAGACAGACTGAAAGAAGGACAGACTGACAGACAGACAAATGAGATTTAATGTCCTCCCCTCGCTTTCGCAAAAGCGAGGGACAAAAAAAGAGAACATAATTAATATTCATCCATTGAGTCCAAATCAGACCCTTACAAAGTAATTTCATTTCGGAAGGGGGACTTTTCAAATATTCTTGACAAACAAAAATGTAAGGTCATCAAGTTTTTGAGGGGGCACAAAAGTATATTGCATTATTTAAGGAGGCAGTTTTGTTTTCCAGGCACGTAGAACGCAGGGGGACCAGGGGTCCCGCCGCCCCTTTTTCTGAGTACAGAATTTTGCAATAATTTTTTTCCTTTAGATGCTGATCCCCCGCCCCCACTTTTTGTTGCTCCAAGGTCGAGCACAAGCAAATTCCAGGATTTGGACAGTTAACTATTTTTTTTTGGGGGGGGTTGGTTGGGGGGGGAAGTTGGTTTCCCACTTTTTGGTCTGGTTTTTTTTTTTTTTTTTTTTTTTTTTTTTTTTTTTTTTTTTTTTTTGCTTCTCAGATGTGTTGGAAAGGTCCCCAACTTTTGAAACCGTTGCTACGGGCCTGTTTTCTTTGGCAAAGATTAAGCGTGCATGCCCCCTTTCCCCGGGTACCTAAGGCCTGCAAATTTTACGAGTCTTAATTATTAAGCTTACTTCAAAACTCTACCTTATGGCAAAGATCCGATGTGTACCACCCGAGTCATTATGTGTGTAGAGTACGTCATGATGTGTTCTGCTCGCGCATATACCGGAAGCTTCTGTGATAGAGTGACTTGTTACTGTTCCAACATGGTGACCGCTCTCAAACTGGGCAGCTATTGCAAAAGAATTTGATAAAATCAGAGACAAAATGCATATAATTTTAAACTTCGAGGGATGTTTCATTCATATTTTTAGCAAACTACATGACAATATTGCATATAAGATTGTTTACAAAAAATCCCCTGAGTTAAGAATATTTAAATGATCAAATATAGATCACCCTGTGACTTGTTAGAACAATCGTCTAGATAGTACTCCCATTACTGTTACTTATCTTGCACAGAGCATGTGTAATCAGACCATGTCTAATCTATTTAACTTAATATTCTACATAATATAAGAGAATGTTGTAGGAGTTTAACTTCAGCAAAAAATTCAGATTAATGTTGAGAAAATGGATGACTTGCATAAGTCCACTGGCGGATTTAGAGGGAGGGATTCCCTTTCTTTACCCAAATTAAGGAAGATGAATATAAATCTTTATATTTTGGTTGCCAGATATTGCTTTTATATACATATAAAGAAAGCTAAAATAACTCACAAATCTTTTTTTTAGGAAACTTTCAACCTGGAGCTTTCAAGGGCTTCGCCCCTGGACCCCCACCAAGGCTTTGACCACATTCGGCCTGTTGCCCCCCCCCCCTTCAAGAATCCTGGATCAGCCACTGAATTATATTGTGTATGTTTGTTTAGGACGACATTTTTCAGAGAGATACCCAAAACGTCATATCCGATTCCAAGCATGACAAACCCCCCCCCCCTCCCCAATTGGTAATATTTTGCGAAAAACTTAATGGAATTTACAGATTTATGCGTATTTTCTGGAGACCGCCCCGAAACAAACAAAAAAAATCTCATAATAATAATTAATAATAATTAACAACAATTAATAATAATTAACAACAAAGTAATTCTTGTCTTCTTCATGGATGATATGCAAAATGTGTGTCTTGTATAAAAAAAAAAAACAAAAAATTTAACCGTTTCTAGAAATTGAATTTACAAAAGCTGTGTATGAATCATTGTCCATCGATGTTGATTTAATAAGATTTTGGGAAAAGGGGGCAGGAGATTGAGGGTAATCTCGTGGTGTATGTCCCAAGAGGAATAACTATGTTTCTGTTTTCTTACCTTTAATTAGCGGGCAAAAAACCAGGACACAGACCACCAGAAAGAGGTCCATTATATGTCTATCAGAGAGAATCCTATAAAAGAGAAGATTATCACTACTTCTGAGATATTTATTGACCATTTTAGGTTGACCTCATTTATGTAACTGATAGCGATCAGTGTGAGAAAAGAAATGTGATCTAGATAAAAATCGTCTTGATTTATAATAGTCAATATAATGAATATACCCTTTCGTCTGTGGAAAAAGAGAGAGAGAGAGAGTCTAGACTCATTTATCCGAACACTTGATGTGTTTCTGGGCAAATCGTCCACATTATTGAAGCGACTGGATTACCTTAATTTTATAAATTGAATTATGATTTATAAATTTAAAAAATAAATATAAATTCTTATCCACAAAAAACCGTTTGGGAGTTGCAGCGTCCGGAATATTGGCATTTGTACATTTTATATCGTTTTGACGACAACTAGGTCACAAAAACCTGTCAGTTATCTAGCCTTACTAGAGAGAAAAAGTTGAGTGAGTGTGTGAGAAATTTTTATATTCCTTATTTTCTTTTCTCGAACAATATTATTCAATGAACTTAGAAATTTCCAATCGTCTCGGCCAGAGTATTTTGTTCATTTTGAAAATGACAAAGTATGTGTGACGTCGGCCTAGCTTGAATTTTTGTCATGATTCCATTTTAAGGTCACCATATTTGTTTCAACTTTGGTCTCGAAAGAGCTTGTGATTTAGTTCATTTTTTCTTAAATAAAAACAGCTTTTTCACATGTTGCTGTGATAGTCTTTCTTGGGGGAGAGGAGGGGAAGTTCTCGATGTTAAATAACATGATCTACATGATCATGATGAATAACGTGTCTACAATTACACCCTCCCACCCCACCTATCCCCCCAACTCCCCCCCCCCCAAAAAAAAAAAAACAAACAAGAAGACTGATGACCAGTAGACAAAGAAAAACCTAAGTCAGATTTTTTTTGTTCAATATTTCGATATTTCTTCATACGTATCGATATGCGTATCATCCTCACATTGAATCGATATTATCGATATCTCGATATATTGTCCCAACCTTAGTTCACCCCCTGTCCTAACTATATATCATAAGCACATCTAAAAACATGTGCAATTCTACATGTAGTAACACAAAGGTAGATACATTTACAACATGATTATACTCTTACCTTCAAAGAGTAAAGCTCTCTCTCTCTCTCTCTCTCTCTCATTAAAACAAACCTTTGGTATTAAAAGCAGGACATGTGTATTCTTGGCAGAAATAATTGTGCACCGTATCAAATTTGCTGTTGGTACGTCAATTTCACGTATCTCGAAAACATATGTCCATACAGGACAAATACAAATACACAAACAAATCAAACTTACTTATACTTAATCTAGTCGTCAATCGATGGTTGATAATAAGAACATGACAAAGTTTATATGCTTGTTTTAACAGGTGTTGCAGTTTTTCCCCTCGAATTGATTTTCTTTCACAACACTGTTCCAACTTGAAAAAAAATTGTTTCCGCCCCGTATATTTAGTATGGTGGGTGAGGATGATTTTTTCAACTCCCCTTTCTTCAGTATGGTTGGTGGGGATGATTTTTTAACCTCACCTTTCTTCAGTATGGTGGGTGGGGATGACCTATCACCTCTCCTATCGCCAGTATGGTGGGTGGGGATGATTTGTTCACCTCCCATATCTTCAATATGGTGGGTGGGGAGGATTTGTTCACCTCCCCTAACTTCAGCATGGTGGGTGGGGTGATTTGTTCCCTTCCCTTATCTTCAGTATGGTGGGTGGGGATGATTTGTTCACCTCCTCTATCTTCAGTATGGTGGGTGGGGGATTTGTTCACCTGCCTTATCTTCAGTATGGTGGATGGGGATGGGGATGGGGATGATTTGTTCCCCTCCCATATCTTCATCATGGTAGATGGGAATGACTTGTTCCCCTCCCCTATCTTCAGCATGGTAGGTGGGGGTGATTTGTTCCCCTCCAATATCTTCCGCATGGTGGATGGGGATGTTCTGGCTTCTATGCAACCTACGTATTGCAAAGTACCTGTTGATCGTCGAAGTTTACACCTGCTATGCAGGTTCCTTTTATGTTTCCAGCGTAACTGCTCCCACTTATGTTTCCAGTGTAACAGCTCACATACAAGGAACTATTTATTGCCACCGAAAAACAAGATGTGTTTGTGAAACACTGATGCCCCCGTATGGCAATTTACAGCAAAGGTTAAACTTTCTCAAATGCAAATTAAATATGTTGGTACCCAAAGTAAGGTCTTGTCTCGAGGAATATACCTGTGAAATATGAAAGCCCTAGCAGCAACCATTGAATAGATAAAGAAAAGGTTAAAGTTTTTCAAAAGTAAGTCAAACATCAAGGTCAAGGTCAAATGGTCAAAATTAATGGTGCCTTAGGAAAGGCCTTCTCACAAGAAATATACAGGTGAAATATGAAAACTGAAGCACCAATCGTTCAAAAGTTATGACCAAGGTTTAAGTTTTTCAAAAGAAGGTCAAACTCCAAGGTCAAGGTCAATGGAATGCAATTGTAAGTATCCAAAAGAAAGGTCTTGTCACAATATGTGAAATATGAAAGCCCTAGCACCAACGGTTCAAAAGTTATGGCCAAGGTTAAAGTTTTTCAAAAGTAGGTCAAACTCCAAGGTCAAAGGGTCAAAGTCGTTGGTATTCAAAGAAAGGTCTTGTCACAAGAATTACGTATGTGAACTGTGAAAGCTGAAGTACCAATCGTTTAAAAGTTATGGCCAAAGTTAAAGTTTTTCAAAAGTAGGTCAAACTCCAAGGTCAAGGTCAAAGGGTCAAAGTTGTGGTATCCGAAGGAAGGACTTGTCACAAGGACTACACATGTGAAGTATAAAAGCCTTAGCACCAATTGTTCAAAAGTTATGGCCAATGTTAAAGTTGGATAAAATTTTGCAAAACTGGGTCAAACTCCAAGGTCAAAAGGTCAAATATGGTGGTACCCAAAGAAAGGTCTTGTCACAAGGAATACACATGTGAAATATGAAAGCCATAGCTCCAACCAGTCGAAAGTTATGGGCAATGTTAAAGTTTTTGCGGACAAACAGACAAACGGACGGACAGGACAAAAACTATATACCCCCGAATCTTCGATACGGGGGCATAAAAACTACTAAAAATTAAAAAGAAAATGTCATTTGAAATACAATATCTTAGACTAATTATTCATGCTTATATTGCGAACTAGACAGCACGCGGGAAGAAATGATCAACACTCCAAAACTTCGCGTTTTCTTTTCTCTACTTGCATGAAATAATATAAAATAATTCAAACGTCTATGTGAAATGTTATGAATATTGATGAGCTAGCAACCAATGAGAGATTAGGTCACCATTTGATAGACGCTAATTATGTAACGTCGAGAATACCACGCCTTAATTACTGAAAGTCTAAGAATAACAGGGATTTGTACTACTTACCATATGAAATGACGCTGCTTTAACAGGTTCCCTTGGCGGAAGAAGGCGATTTTGATACATTTGACAGTTTTCGCTGTACGAAAGCATTTCAATTTTTACATTAACAGGATTAAGGCGTTTTTAGTCAGCTTTTTTTAAAAAAAAATCAAGACTTTACCTGCCATTGTTAGGCAAAATTATTTCTAGAAATTATATGCAAGCAAATTGTATTGTGGGTGCGCTTTTCGCATGAATTCATTGAAATTCTGCAGATAAAAAAAACATATTAAAGAATGTACAGCTCTATCATTAAGATATGCCTCATAGATATGCCTCATAGAGCAAGTCACGTTTTTGCACTTTTTCATTACATAAACATTTTTGTTATATTATATGAATTGCACATTGTTGCGCATAAAGATTTACGATATTTCATCTGCCGCTTCAATATTTATAAAACGTCTTTTGGCGAAATTTTGGATCAAATTGGAGAAGAAATGACTGTTTTATCGCTAAATATAGATGATCAGTGCGTTAAAATCAAAAGAATGGCAACGTCATTGATCGTCTTGGAGCTGTTTAAAAATCATCTGTGCAAACAAGGAAATGTCCCAAAAGAGACTAAAATGGACATTGGTTGTAGATGCTGCTGGGAATGGCCTACAAGTGTTAAGAACCAGTGTCCAAATGGTAGCAGCTTTTTCTGGATGGAAGGATTGACATTTTTGATGATCAACTCCTTCGATACCCAGCTTATTGCATAGATATTGCTCCTATGGATTTTGCATTATTTCCATATTTGAACGCTCAACTGCGTAGAATGTGGGAATTTAGGATCTCACCAATATCCAATAAGTCACAAAAGGCATTTTAGAGAAAAAAGGAACAGGGCTTGCTGAAAGATATTGAAAATTGTGAAAAAGATTGGCAGATTTGGAATCAGGTTGTCACATCATCTAACGCCAAGAAACTTCAAGAGGTTGCTCCGTCAATCCTACGACCACTGTTCACTAGTATTTTCAAACTTAGAGGAAATGGTTCTGATTTTTTTGTATACTTATTAATAAAAGATAAACAAAATTAATGAAATAAAAATCAGTCTTGAAAGTATACATTAAATTTACCTTAAATCACTGTATCCGCGCACTTTTCTAACAACCACTGTATATATTAATAATATAAACAGCCATTCTGAAAAGCGCTAAAATCACAAATCTACCCTACCCTAACTGTTTGAAAAATCAGTTTCCCCATAATACCGTAAGAGCTAAATGAATAACAATAGTGTATTTATAGTAATGTGTAAGTAAAGAAAAGTTTGTGATTTGGTTATTTTTGACACGGTGGTTCTTCATATTTACAATAACTGTCTGAAATAAAATCATTGATTGGAAATACTTTACACCTTTTATAGACCCTAATGAGAATTCTTTGTTGTTGTAGCCACTTTTTCTAAAGATTATATAAAGAAAAAGGGCAGGAAAATCTTTAATTAGACCTTAAACGCAAGAATTCTGCATATCTGAGATTCTAATATACATGTTGATTCATAATAATATTGTATTAAACCACGGAGAAGTCCCTTCTTATCTTACTGAATATTTTTTTTTACTTCCGTCTAATTTAGCAGTTTTCATACTAAATCAGCCTGAAATGCAGATTTTCTAAGCAAAAACAATATCTGAATTAATTATTTTATTTTAACAGAGTCAAAGACTGGAATATGCATGTTACCCAGAGAAATTACCGTAGCGGGTAAATTCTTTAGTGGGTGTAAAATTTGGCGATTTGATTGTTCAAAGGTATGTCAATGACTTAAGCGGATTTTTTTTTTTTTTTTTTTTTTTTTTTTTTTTTTTTTTTTTTTTTTTTTTGCGGATACAGAGTTCCATGAAATTTTAAAAGAGAGGTGTTTATCTTCAGTTGAGTTTTCAGTAATATACGTTTGAATACCGATTTACGCAAGAGTTTGAGTAAAAACTAATGACAGATACAATGTTTATCAACACAAGTTATTTTTGTTGTCTGCAGTTCTCAAAAGCAAAGTTGCAAATTTAGCGATTAAAATTTTAGCGGTCTACTAACAAACCGCTACAATAAGCAAAAGTTAGCCATAAATAAGCAAAGGTTAGCAAAAAAAAAAAAAAAAAAAAAAAAAATCCCGCTATACGGTAAAATGTTTTAAATACTGGAAATAGGCTTACTTTTAAAAGAAATGTCAGGAAATTCTTTTTAGATACGGGAATTGCCCAGCATAAAAGCCATGTCAAGTTTTATTAATCTTAAATTTTGTTTCAGTTGATAATGTTGTATATTCAAGAGAAGACTCAAGTTGGTAAATGCATACAACAAAACATTTTTTTTTATGATCACTGTGTTGTCAACTTGATCCTACTTCTTTATGATTATATTTTTAATTAATATCTAGTCTATAACTATAAGTACCCTATTGGAATAAGCTCCGTGAATATTGTATACCTTGGGTAGCTAAATCATCGTTTTGTCCTAAAACAGGAACGATTGTATATTGTATATTGTAATAGTTGTATAATAATGTAATAATAAACGCGATTTGTATATAACGTTTTGCCTTGTTAATACCTTTTCCGTTATAAGAGAGGATAAATATTTAAAACTACCCTAAAGAAGATGGGCGAACAAGGCGAGCAAAATGCCTATTGCGCGACAAGTTAGAAAGTAAAATAAAACCTCAATATGACTAAATTTTCTTTGATGTTTCATTTAACATTAAGGTATACTTTATGGAAAATTTCCACACTTTGCAAAAATTTCACAAAGATTGAAATTATTCGTCTATGAAATAGCATACACATACCAAAGAAGGCACATATGATCATTTTTTATACTGTCACAATTTTTTCTATATGAGTGGATCTTCGCTCCTTTTTGTGAAAGATTATACCCGAAGTACGAACAAAAATATTCAAATTTCGGTTAACAAAAACATGGAGTAAAGACCAACTCTGCCTTAAATATACACTTTTATGACACAATGGACTTTTATAACACAATGGAGCAAATACCCACAAAAATAGCCTCAAAAAAAATTATGACACAACGTTCGTATCTTTTCGAGAAGCATTTAAATATGTCCATTCAGTTAAAGGTCATATCACAAACATGAATTAAATGTCACTATCCGTCATGAGTTGTGTAGCAGAGTGATTAGCCTGTTAGTCTCTAATGAAAAAAAAGATAATCAGGATTTTTATTGCTTGGGTTCGAACCACAAGAATAATAGCACTTGTTTAAATCATAGAATGATTTTTGCTGAAAGATTTTCCGCAGAAAAGTTTGTCATAATTTCATACCTTTCGATAATAAGAAATGCTAAATTCACAAAATTTGAATATGACTTTTATATACATGTAATTGAAGCTATAGACATTTTGCAGGCCTTGTTCGCCCATCTCCTTTTACAAGTAGAGAATAAATTCATATTACCGTCAATCTGAACATTGGATATGATTAATAGCAAACATTTCAAAATTTAATTTTTGTTTTATTTACATGTGTGTGTTGGAGAATACATGTCAAATAAATAATTATAACTTTTGCCCTCACTAGATATGGACATTGGATTGTAAAAACGAAAATTTCCAATGTCAGTTATATTTATAAAACAAGAGGCCCATGGGCCACAACGCTCACCTCAGTCAATATGGCCCTGTTGTTCTTCGTCAGCAGATTTTCCTCCTATATATTCATATGTGAAGCTTTGATCGCCTGTCACCAAACTTGAGTCTATACTACCTGAGGATGCTTCCATATCAATATGACTCATCATGGCTTTGTTGTTCTTGAGAAGAAATTTTTTTAAAGATACTACCTATATATGTTCTTTTGTAAAACTTTGATCCCCCATTATGGCCCCACCCTACTACTGGAGGATGCCTTAAACAAACTTGAATCTACAATATCTGGATATTTCCATATCAATATGACTAATCATGGCTTTCCTGTTCTTGAAAAGATTTTTAGAGATTTTTCCTACATATTCCTATGTAAAACTTTGATCCCCCATTGTGGCCTCACCCTTCCCTCAGGGGTCATGATTTGAAAAAAAAAATTTGAATCTACACTACCTAAGGATGATTCCATATTCAATATGACTAATCGTTGCTTTATCGTTCTGAAGAAAAAGATTTTAAAGATTTTTTTCTATATATTCCTATGTAAAACTTTGATCACCCATTGTGGCCCAATCCTACCCCCGGGGGTCATGATTTGAACAAACTTGAATCTACACTACCTGAGGATGATTCAAAATCAATATGACTAATTGTGGCTTTGTTGTTCTTGAGAAGAAGATTTTTTAAGATTTTTACTATATATTCCTATGTAAAACTTTGATTCCCCATTGTGGCCCCACCATACACCTGGGGGTCTTGATTTGAACAACTTGAATCTACACTATGTAATGAAGGTTTCACATAAGTTTCAACTTTTCTGGCCCAACGGTTCTTGAGAAGAAGATTTTTAAAAGATGACACCAAATTTTCACCAATTCTTAATTATCTCCCCTTGGAAGTAGGCGTGGCCCTTCATTTGAACAAACTTGAACCCCCTTCACCCAAGGATGCTTTGAGGCAAGTTTGATTGAAATTGGCCCAGTGGTTCTGGAGAAGAAGTCGAAAATGTGAAAAGTTTACAGATGGACGGACACAAAGACAGCTAGACGGACTACAGACAAAATGTGATCAGAAAAGCTCACTTGAGCTTTCAGCTCAGTTGAGCTAAAAAAATGTGCGCACACTAATCCATCAAATCCAAGACAGACCATATATAACAAAAGCATCAAGGACATTTGGAAAGACATCTGGTCAAACATAACAAAAACAACAAAAACATTTTTCTTTATCTTGACTTGTAGAAAGCAAAAGCACCAGTAATTGTAAGGTGTAGGAAGAAAAGCCATCCCACAATTCTATCCAGACACAAGTGATCGGAAGTCCACAAATTATTAGTAAGAATACAAAGTCCGGATATTATTAGAAGGAAGAATAATAAATAGAGTCCTATTCGAATGACGGAGTACAACTTCCGGCATTTGGAGGTTCCGGCAAACCGTCGTTCTCTTTCCTGTTCCAAGAAAATTGCCTTTTCCTTGACAAACTTCAGGTCTCCAAACCGTAAAAAGTGGTACCCAAAGTACTGCCAGACTTTTCCTGCTTCAAAACTGGGGATCTGTGTTCGGATTGTTTTATCTAGGGCTGATTTTCGGACAACCTCTAGCCCTTTCTTATATTTGGTAAAACATGTAAATAACTCCAAGCTGACGTCATCTTCCTGGAGATCCTCTAAGAAGCCACACCCCTTCCTTGCCTGGTTGTGAAGAAGCTCTAGTTCTTTGATGTAGCTGTCAATATCTTGGAGGACTTTGCCGGTGGTATCTCGGACTTTTTCTATTTTTAGTTCCGCCATTTTGTCCATTTCAATTGCAAGTTCCCGGGCTCGTAAACGAATTGACGTCATCGTGCTATCAGATTTCTCTTGTATTTTAGTTCGAAGATTGCGTAGCTCTACTAGAGAATCTTGAGTTAACTTGACCTCAGTCTTCAAATCGTCAAGGTCAAATTGGAGTGCTTTTTGCGAAGCCATTAATTTTTTTATTAAAGGCATAGTTTCGTGTTTTTTGTGTGTTTCACAAACACATGTGACGCAGACTGCTACTTCGCACGTGCTACAGAACATCTGCAGTGCTTCCCCTGAATGGTTCTCACAACCTTTTTCTGACGCCATATATGACGTAATATTCCCGGTCTCTATGCGCATGATTGTAACATCCCTTCCAGCATCGTGTTTAAAAAGCCTATGCTCGTGAATGCAAAATCGGCATATATCAAGGTCACAGTCTACACACCTGTATTGCGAAATAAGCCAATCTCGTTCGCAAATATCGCAGATTCCAAAATAAGGACGCGACCCAAGTTCGTCCTGAATGCAGTTGACGTAGAAATTGGGAGGAAAATCTTTGACGCCCCCACGCGGCACACAGATATCAGAACGACACTGTGGACATCGAAATAAACGCCCTGATGACGAAGAATGTCTGACATAGTCGAGTAGACAATTCAAACACACCGTGTGATGGCAGGGTAGTATTCGCGGGTCTTTGTATTCGTCCATGCATATTGGGCACTGCAGGATCCGCTCCCGAAGACGCTCGATCTTATCGTCCTCCATTTCAGTCCTAAAATAAAAACATGTTTATATATACAACGTTTGCAATTAAATTTTATCATTATTCCATTTTGATTATCTTTTATACATATATAGTTATATTTATCTTACACATGAGGGACTTAGTGTTGGCTGATCACATGCAGTGGTTGACTAACTTATTCTTGTATCAAAACTAGCCATATTGTAAAACATTGTATATAAGTAAACCTTCCTATAAAGTGATACAAAATGTCGTGATCTATATATATGGTTCGTTTTTTTTACAAGCCCGTAGGAACCCGTGCCCCCCCCCCCCAAAAAAAAAAACCGGTTTACTCTGATCATCTCTGAAGACTTTTTTTGCTTGTCAAGGAATGTTTGTTTGTTTGGGTAACTGAAAACGCTTCATCCCCCCCCCCCCCCAATCTGAAATTGCTTCCTACGGACTTGTCTTACCTGTTTCAAGAATGTACTTAATATAAGCATATATCAATTAATCGATTTGAAATGAACACAGACATTTAACTCAACTAATGGTGTATTATTTACCTTTCTATTTTGGTAATTTAAGCAACCTAGACCTCGCAATAATATTTCTACTACATGTACTTATCATAGATTAAATCCCCTCGGCCCCCGTTTCTGATCCCGTCAACTTTCAAGCCAGAATACACGGTGGCTGGGATGGGATTTATTATTTTAAATTTTTGTCATTACTTTTTTTTTTTAAACTAAAAATAAACTTTGATACCAGATATATATATATATATATATATATATATATATATATATATATATATATATATATATATATATATATATATATATATATATATATATATATGGTATCAAAGTTTATTTTCAGTTTTAAAAAAAAGTAATGACAAAAATATACATATATATATATATATATATATATATATATATATATATATATATATATATATATATATATATATATATATATATATATATATGGGTTTGCTCCAAGATGGATAAAACTATATAAGCTACATGTACATGTAGGTAGCATCGATCCAGGATATCCATATACACCTGTAATACCTGTATATCGGTTGATCTAACATGAAAAATAGGTAGATTTGATCCATATTCCTTGTATCTAACATGCGAGGATCTAGAGGGGGGGGGGGAGGGGAGTCCGGACCCCCTGGAATTTGCAGAGGTATTAAAAGTATATACTGAAGCAAATAAAAAAAATGACTTTGGACCCCCCCCCCCCCCCGAAAACGTGGACCCCACCATCACCACCACGAAATACAGTGTAGGTGTTTTTCACGTTTGGGAAACGATTTTGTGTTTTTTGATTGATTGATTGATTGATTGATTGATTTTTATATATATATATATATATATATATATATATATATATATATATATATATATATATATATATATATATATATATATATATTTTTTTTTTTTTTTTTTTTTTTTTTTTTTTTTTTTTTTGCTTGTCAAGGAATCTGGGTTGGAAATTTTTTTTGACTGGGTGGAATCCCCCCCCCCCCCCCGGAAAAAAATTCCTGGATCCGCGCCTGTATAAGCTTGGCAAGTTTAATCCATGCTTCACGGCAGTGGCGAATTTAGGAAGGGTGTATCGATCCCTCGACCACACCTAGATCCAACTGGAAATGCCTTTGGTATTGGTATTTCGGCAAGGAATTCCCCATCTTACCCATACTTTTGATTGAAATTATAGTATTGAGAATACTGTTACACTGATCAAAAACTAAGCTAAATGTAAGCTCCACTCGTGTTCCTTTAGGGATAATATAATGCAGCAACTCGCCCTATCGATCTCATTTCCTTAACATGTCTCATGTACTTTATTTTTTTTTTATCTACTACACTGCACCAAGTAACAATTTACCTACTTCTATATACTACCACAATCGTGGGGGTGGGGATGATAGATCTTTGAAAAGGGGGGAGGGGTAGTAGAGAGAGGGAGAGATGAGGCCCAGTGCTGTTAGGCAAATACTCAAATAAGCTAAGATGAAGAGAACCCTCAAGTGCTTTGTTGACATATGCATGGTTGATTTACTTATTCTTTGGAATAATTCAATATCTATAATTCGATTGTATGCAACACAACTCCACTTGGGATCCGCATGACCCAAATCACGACGTGAATTCATTAAAGTGTCATTTTAAAAATCCGCACTGAAGAAAACATGACATACAATGTAGCTTATACATGTTATAAATAAATGTCGTTATACTCAGATTGTGTATTTATATATATTATTGTTAAAAACATACCTGCCCTTTCCCTGACTAGCGATCAAGAGGTGATCGATACATTAGTGATGCCGTAAGAATAACCACAGCCAACATCTGATTTCAAACATATTCACCATGTTCACATATATTCCTTTGTTCAGCGGTATCGGCGACTGAATTTAGATTTTGTAAAATCCATCTCTTGTGTAATGATTAATTGGGGATCTGGTAATCATTTGGCGCGCAGTGAAGATTTGTAATGAGTCATGAAAAATGTATATATTTAAGTTCTTTTACCGTTCCCTTGCCGTGGGAGACGTTAAATTTTCTTGGGGGTACCGCACAGGGGGCCCGTGTTGTTCCATAAAATTAAAGGGAAAAAATGAAAGGAATTAATGCTCTGTTAACATGATTAATTCATTATTGTTACTTTTAAGAAACGATTATTTTTTGAGCGAATAATTTTTCCCTCATATTTCATAAAAATTATGTTTCATTGTTATTTTACACAGCAATAAAATAGTTAATCTAGAGACTCGGATATCAAAAGACTCAACTGCATGAATTGTAATCATGCTAAGCAGACTCACTGCTTAGAGAAACTAAGAAATGGAACGCTGTATTTTCAAAAGTAAAACTATACCTCTTCGATCCAAAACACAACTTACAAAATATTACATATGTACAAAAAAGTTTTTGGCCATATTCTAATAATAATTATTCATGTATTGTATCAGAACAAAATTTATGACAAGGAGATTGTAAACACACATATGTTTGGAAGTAAATAATTTGTTTTCTTCGATATATCCCGAAGGGAACCTGTTTTTCTCTTTAAGATTTTTTTTTATCTTCCCAAACAGAAGATTGTTCGAAGGGAAACAACTCTAAAGTTGTTTTGCACGAAACCGACTGCCCGACAGGAGACGGTGCAGGCTATGTGGATGTTTTAAATTAATCTTATCAGGTAACATTTTCAACAGCAAAGAAAATAAAACTGTACTTGTAACTTGTCTTAAGTGCTGACAGTGTGCATGTTGTTATCTAGAAATTTGTTTTAAGTGGTGACAGCGTGCATGTTGTTTGGCACACTACCAGAATTTCCTCTGGTATTTATCAACTACTCTGTGCCTTAGTATTTACGTGTTACAGGTATGTAATGGATGATATGATCCTTTAACTAGTCTAATGCATATTCAAGTATTATGTTTAAGAGTATAGAATACTTATCAATAACCATGAAAACATGCCAGTTTTACAATTTCGTTTAAGTCTATAACCTCTCTCCTACCTCCTACTTCTATATTTTGTTAGATAATAAGTTTTACAGTGTGACTGTTGGGGCGAGCGCAGTTGCACCATCAAAAACTTTACACAGCTTACACTTCTAACTTTGATCCGCCTCTTCAAACAGACTGTGATGTCGCGTGATGTTTTGTAAGTTGCATCAGGGACCATAGGTCCCTGGTTACATTTCCAAAACAATAGGACTAGTGCAATTTTTTTTAAACAAAAGGCATTGTGCTCTTTCAACTTAGATATCTGACAACTGACAAACAAACCTGTCTGATGGCCACAAATCATTTACAAACTGTACATACACAACAGTAAACAGTGCAATTAATGATTTCTGTAATCGTGGTAACAGATTTATATTAAAAATTATAAGCATTAAATAAATTTACAGTCTTTATTTTTGCAGATGAAAGAAATTTCCTTACATGTCATTATATAAATTTCGGAAGAGGGGACATGGCTTTACAAAAGCATGTTTGATTTTTGAAGAAGAATGTCATTAAATACAACTAAACATGGCCATTTCTCAGAAGGATATATCCCAGACTGCAACAGGAATGTTGCCATGGATACTTTGGTGTATTCTTGGAAATATAGACAATGTTTTCGCTTCCTATGGAGACAGATCCTATATTTATCAAAAGTGTCTACAAAATTGTCAGATTGAAAATTGTACAGGATCAGCATCTATTGCTCGCTTCAAAGAAAATCAGCCTTGGTTTGAAGAAAAATTATACTGGAGCTGTGAAGATGACTGTCAATATCACTGCATGTGGAAAACTGTAGAGGCATTCCGAAAAGATAACATAGCAGTTCCACAGTTCTATGGAAAGGTTAGAATATTTAATGCATACGAAATTAATCACGTAAAAGGAAAATATGCAAAGATTAATTTACTGGGTTTTTTATGCTTGTTGATTTTCAATAGATTTTTTGAATTTCAGTGAGCAAAATTTTTAAACTTATCAAAGAATGAAAGACAGAAAAAGTAACTACCTTAATTGCATTGAGCATGATTGAGATTATTAATAAAGTTTTCTTGATATGGCCAAGATAAATAAATAGCGTGTTTCCTATTCCAACCCGAGAAAAAATAGGGTAGGTGGGTAGGGGAAAACATTTTATTTTATTTTAACATTTTAGTAGTTAAAAATAAACTTTGACAATAAACAAAATGAGAAAAACAAAGAGTTTATTTCTTTTTCCAAAAAGGAAGGCTTACTAATGGCATTTCTGTTTAATGTGTATAGGATATGCATTTTTTCAAACACCGTAGTCATTGAGATTAGGATTTCTAATAGTGAAGATGGAATTGTTTACTTCTGGAAAGATATCGGCGGATAAATTTTTCAGGGTCAGATCATATATTTTAGGGTCGGTTGGGGAACCGGAAACACACAATTTATTCATGTAGGCCTAAGGTGAAACTTATGAGAACAAAGGCAAAAGTTGCTACCTATAGGCTCTGTGGGCATATATTCTTGTACAATATTTTTTTTCTCTGATTTAGTGGCCATTTATACGAGTTTTTGGAATACAAGAGCCAGCCTCCGTCGTCTTTTCTATTCTGAATGGCCTGTGTCATTTCCGCATACTTACCTACAGGAAGGTGGTGCCTAGCACCACAGCTCTGTATTATGTCTGGCATATAGTGGCATTGGTAAGTATCTGAATAATGCAAGTAAGTTGTTACAAGTTCAGGGTTGTCCCTAAGACCCGGGCATTTTCCCCACCTATAATGACATAATCCCCCAGTTATTCTGGTGTTCCCCCTCAACCCCCTGTTAGGGGAGGAACCTCAGACATATATATCTAGTTACAGATAAAAAGTCTTCATTTACTTGCTGTAATGGAATGATTTTAAGAAAATTTAAATACATAGTCAAAGAGAACACATTTTAAGATAGAAGGATTCAGATTCTATGCCTTGTCATGGTGCAGTAACACATCTGCTTTATTGAAAACTACTGATTCATAATCAGGTAGAAGCAGGTTTCACACTTTTTTTTTCAAAATGAAATTTTTTCAGAATTCTGTTAGTAATGTTTCTGTTCTCTCCAGATAGGTCTTCATGCGTGGATGTGGTCAACTATTTTCCACACTAGAGATTTTCCACTCACAGAGGTGAGTAGTAATAACTCATATTTACTCAGCAGATCTGGTAAAATGGCATCCTCAGAACTTCATGGGTCCTGTATCTACTCATTGCTGTGGGACCCTTGACAAACTTCATTTGTTTTTTTCGGGCTTTAAATTGCTTTTCTCAATGAGAAGCACCAATCAAATTGAAGGAATGAGTACACCCCAAATGTTATGCACTGTTTTATCACCAAAGGCTTAATGTGATTGGTTGTAAGATAAGAAAGTCAATCAAGATTTGTAATTTTCCTTAAAGACGTTGCTGCAGTTAGCCCGTAAAATATCAAATGGAGTTTGTCAGGGGTCCCACAGCAAAGAGTTCACACAGGACCCCTGACATTGTGAGGATGGTAAAATGGATGTTCATGTCTGTTAAACCAGCTGTCATCAATGTATCAGAATTTACATGTAAATAAATAAGAGGTGTTTATTCTTATATAAATCATTTAATTTTCTTGTAATTACTAAATTTAATACATTCAAAACTTTTCATGCTGTTTTTGGTACATGAAAGGCTAGTTATTTAATGCTGCCTCAAACATCAGAGCATCAACCTAGTCAAGGAAACTTTTTAGATGACAGTTGCATTACAATTAGTGTAGTCATATAGTTACCAAAAATTAAATTGTACCAATTCTGTATTCAGAAATTTCTTTACCAAGCTAATACTGTAAACACACTTTTTTCTGCAGGGACTTAATTCCACAGAATCACAAATTCTGTTCAATATGCGGGTAGGAATTCAATTACATGCATTGGATTTGTTCAGTAATTGCATACATAACATAAATTAATCCCTGTAGAAAATAGTATGTCTGCAGTATATGATTGAACTGAATAAGGGTATTGTCATTGTTTTGTCATTCTATTTTCTACAGAAAATGGACTACTTCTGTGCTTTCTCATTAGTTCTAGCCAACTTAGGATCTTTATTTTGCAGGTAAGATATTGCCTTCTTAGTTCTACATGTTCTAATTAGTTCTAGCCATCTAAGCATCTTAATTGTGCAGGTAAGATATTGCCTTCTTAGTTCTACCTGTTCTAATTAGTTCTAGCCGTTTAAGCATCTTAATTGTGCAGGCAAGATATTGCCTTCTTAGTTCTACATGTTCTAATTAGTTCTAGCCATCTAAGCATCTTTATTATGCAGGTAAGATATTGCCTTCTAATTAGTTCTAGCCAATTTAGGATCTTTATTTTGCAGGTAACACATTTGTGTGCAGGATTTCATGTTTGATATTTTATAATATCTTTGAATATCCAGTCATGGTTTAGTTGACTTTTCTTCATCAATTTACAACATCAAAGGCATTTTATATATTTCACCTTATAGGTCACCTGAGTCACTATTTCTGTCTGTTTTCATGCTTTATTGTTGGTTTTTTGCATCATCCATAAACTTTTCACATTTCTGACCACTTCTTCAGAATACTGGGCCAGTTCAAATCAATCTTGGCACAAAATGTCATTGTGTGATTTGGATTCAAGTTTCTTCAGATAGAAAGCAGTTCAAGAAATAATTAAAATGGGAGTCATTTCAAATCTCAAAATTTGAAACATTGAGAAAGAAAAGAAGAATTTAAGTGAAATCTACCTTATTAAATGTAGATTGAAATTATGGCTTTCAGGGCTAGGACGTTAGAATAATCCAACTGTGGCTTGGGACAATCGCCACAGAATACGTGCCATATAGTTGCAATATGTAGCAAATTGGTATCTCGAACATCAATATCTTGAATACCTTGGATATGTCAAGGTGATTTGGAAGTCCAAACACATATTCCTTCAGTATTTTACCTTTGATATCTTGAATCCTCGGATATTTCAAAGTTTTTTCTCAGTTGAATTGTATATAAGTTGAATTTTAATGTGAAACTTATTATAAGTTTATTGGACATGGTCATTTTAACAACAGAACATTCCTTCTCTCTAAAATTTTCATTATTTTGCTCGTGCAATTTTTATTCTAGGATTCTAGGAACAGAAAAGCGACGTAGAATCACCATTGTTTTATTAATGCTTGTCATAGTCTATGTACAACATATTTACTACCTGGCTTTTATCAAGTTTGATTATGGTTACAACATGAAAGTTAATATAGCCTGTGGTAAGTATAAGTTCTTAATATTTAGTTACATAAATATATTTACTCTAAATCACTTTTAATTCGCAAGAACTTTATTTCATGTAATTAGGTGAGAAATCTGCTCGCGAAAATTTCATTTTTCATACATATGTATTCTTAAAAATCAGAAAGAGTAATTATCTAAATTCGTATAAAAAAATTTCTCACTAATAGAGAATAAATGATTATCTCTGAAAAATAAGGTGTCGCGAAAATTTAGTGATCTACAATAAATATTTTAAAAAAAACTTTTTTTCTACAGACAATTTTTAAATTTGATAGTTTGAAATATTTCTTGCAGGATGTGTGAACTTGTTAGGATGGTTGTATTGGTGTAGAAGACACTGGAGTGAGCTTCCTCACACAAGGAAGTGTTTAATCGTGATGGTCGGGATGAACGTTCTCCTGATGTTGGAGGTTCTAGATTTCCCTCCCATTTGGTGGATGTTTGATGCCCACAGTCTGTGGCATGCTGGGACAGTTCCCCTGGGAATTCTGTGGTACAGGTCAGTATTGTATTTACTGAATACTGGACGTTTGATGCCCACAGTCTGTGGTATGCTGGGACAGTTTCCCTGGGTATTCTGTGGTACAGGTCAGTATTGTATTTACAGGAAAATGTGCTAAAGACAAATCATAGTAGCATTTGGTGCACAATACTTTTCTTAGCAGTTGCACAAAAGCACTTTTTTCTACAAACTTTGGCTTCAGCTCCCATTTATGTGGGGATGGCCTACAAACCTGCAAACTGTTCTCAGCTAAATTCTAAACATTTATATTTACATGGCTTTGGCATTCATTAAAATAAATGTCTTCAAGTTGTTTACCAGTAATTGTTAGCTCATCACAGAAAGAGACAGCCTGTTCAGTTGGGGGATAAAATTAAATCATAGCCATTCAGTACCATGACTGTGCATGCAAAGCAAAATTTTAAAAACTGGACTGGCTGCAAAGGACAAAATTTCCATCTAAATGTGGTAGTGGTAGATACATGGCTTCTTACTAGCTTGGGCTAGTGGGTTAACCCTTTAGCTCAATTGGTAGAGCACTGGACTGGGAAGCCAGAGGCCCCGTGTTCAATCCCCAGCAGAGGCACATAAAAGTGTCTGTTACATTTGGTGCCCAACGTGGGGCCCGGGTGTTCTCTGGCGGGTGTAAGTGATTGCCCCCAGAACTTCGCCCCACAGGCGTCAGCACTCCAAAAGAGATGAGGACATCTCATTCCCTGGAGGGGGACAATGTGGTAGTGTAAGATACATGGCTTCCTACTAGCTTGGGCTAGTGGTTAACCCTTTAGCTCAATTGGTAGAGCACTGGACTGGTATACCAGAGGTCCCGGGTTCAATCCCCAGCAGAGGCACATAAATGTCTCTGTTACATATATCTCTAGGCATGTGACTGCAGGGCTGACACATTTCAAAGGGCCAAGTTAAAAATGATTTTTTATTTTCATTTTGAATGTTTTGATTTTCAAGGTAGCAAGTTTTTCAGTAAATGTTTGTACATTGCAAAACTCACTTCATATCTGATTACATTACAAAGTGCCCCTGTATATTTTGTATTAAGTTAACTATCAATATATACTGAAACACAAAAGAATCGCAACATCATATTTTAGGGGGAAATATTACATATAGGATATAATTTTGAATCTAAAAAGTAAGGACATCTTCAACTTAAATATCGGTAATTTAACGGTTGAATGATTTTCATACCATTACCGGAAGAAAGTTTGAGTCTGCTTAACAAAAATCAAAAATTGCATGTTTAACAAAACATTTGGCAATAATATGGGGTTTTAAGGATTTGTATCTGTTCATCATAAGTAATGCAACAATGTTCCGAAAAATAAATTCCCCTTTCTTTTCCGTAAGCGATGCCAAGGCTTCCTGAAAATGACTAAAGTACATGTGTATGCATTTCCATTGCTGTAGCTGGAAAATCTCAAAATAAAGGTGGTGGAGAGTTGCAGATGCAAATATGCAACACATCATGCCTCAACAGGCTCTTACATATCATTAGCATGAATGACAGTCCTCGGACCGGAAGTCCAAGGGTTACTACACTGCGTTTGGCTAGAGAAAATTCGACCTCATCATCTGAAAAACAGGCATTTAAAAATGGCAAAGAATATTTCTTTCGCTCAGATCTCGAGATTGATGAACATTTTGCATCGTAGAAGTCAAGCTGCAACTGTTAGAAGTCAAGCTGCAACTGTTGTGCATGGTATTCTTGCACGCTGTAATTGAATGACCGGGGTGGGGGTGTTTTAACATTCATATGTTGCTTTCTAAAATTATAAGATAATGAATTAACATTTTTATCAAATCTCTGATGTTTTCAAATCAAGTTTTACCTTAGTGTATTCATTTTCGAAAATCATTAGATAAAAAATTCAAATATTTGTAGATTACTGCTTGTTGCATTTCTTTTGCATTTCAGTATATATGTGTGAAATAAAATTATACTACTGCTGCAGCAATTCATTTATGATCTATGATGACACATCTACATGTACGTCAAGCATTCATATTTTTCTCTGTTCACAAAAAATAATCCCTTACCTATTTATAGATAAGGGTTGTGGTTGTTATAACTTTTTTGACCCCCCCCCCCCAAAAAAAATGGGTGTCCACTGCATCTGTATAATGCTAGTATTTTATAACTGAATGTGCTTGTTTTTACAGCTTTATTATTGACGATGGAAAATATCTGGCTGAGAAACAGAAGATGAAGAAAATTCCTTGAAGACGTCCAAAATGTGTTCAACATAGTAACCTGCACTGTTACATGGGAGTTGTGCAAGAATATTACACAGTGCTCATATTAACTTGTGATACGTAAAGTAGTCCTTTATTTGTTATATGTAGCCGTATTTTTATATTTTTGGGTCACTCAGATGACCTAATGCTATCTTTTCCATAATCATACTAGTCTGCATCTGTATACTTTTGAACATTTTTTCAGTAACAGTAATCTTCTGTAACTAAATAACTAAGAAGTAACATTAAGAATTTCATGACCCCCCACCCCCACCCCCCACACCTCAAGAGGCCGGGGCTGGCCAAAATTATCAGAATTAGTACAGTCTTCAAACAACCCTTTTATTCTCGGTCAACTATGTGTAGCAGACAAACTGCAGTCATTGATTGCATATGTATAATGAGTAATTTACCCTAAATTTGCAAAACTTTGGATTTTTTTACATCAATGTTAAGGCCCCAGCTTAGTTGTTTATACATACATGAACATGATATCTTGGAGAATTTTTTTCCCTTTTACTCCAAGCCATTTAGGAGCCAGGCAAAATGTTTTCATGAATATAAGAAACACACTTTTCCACCAAAATTGTGAAATTCATTTCCCCCGGGCCAAGAGTTCAGCCCTAATGTGATCTAGCTAATTTGATTGTACAGTGAAAAGAATACATTATCTGCAAAATTTTTCAAAATTGTTGTTTTTCAAATACATGTATTTATTTAACAGTGCACAAACCTCTGATACAAAAGTCTCAAATATATAAATTGATAGAGCTGTTTGCTAAAGTTTATTGGATTCCTGCTGCTGAAAATGACTATGAAAGTGTTATTAATTAACTTGCCTGCAGGCAGAAGATTCAGAGCCTAATCTTTATCTTTAATTATAAATGATCGTGCATTTTAGACTAAGTTTATCAAATAATGTATGATATCTTTGAATGGTTTTACAAGTTATATGTCTTCTTCAATAAAAATAAATTAATATAAATTAATATCTGTCACATAAGAACTTACACCCCTGTCCTAAGGTCATGTTTTGTGAAAATGCTGATACTCAGGGTGACCTTGAAGTCACATTGCCTGTTGTTGTATAATTTTACAACCCTCTCATTATACATGTCATATTACCTACACAGTTGCAGGGAATGAAATGCAAAATAATTAAATTGCCCTCCCTCCCTCCATCAATAAAAGTACATTATCTGTCAAACTTGCCTTATTGTAACAAACATAACCCCCGCCCCCACCCACACACACCTTTCCCTAAATGGTAAAAGTGTTCATAGGTTAGAAGTGTAAATGAGTATGCCCATTATGTCCAGTCTTTAATATTGCAATGCAAAAATATACTTGACCCAAATATTGCTCTTCCTTGAAGGATATAACTCAAGCCTCCGATGGACAAGTCAATATAAATCTGAAAGCATACTAAGTATCTTTGTCTTTTACATAATATGACTTGAAACAAATATGTTATCATAATCATAAGGTTTAGATCTACAGTGTAACTTTTAACTGAATTTAGATTTGGTAATATATAGTTGTTTATATATATGCCAGAAGGAGAAAATATATTTGTACTTATTGTTTCAATTACCGTTAGAGCCTAGCTTTTACTTGTTTTGTATTATTTTAAATTTAAATGCCATTGATTCATTCATTAATCCTTATAACACATGGCAATTCTTTCAGAAAACATACACGTGTGCATGATTCTATGGACCAAAAATCCTAAATACGTTAAGTATATACATGTATTTATGAATTATTTTTACTGAATGTGTTCATATTAAGTACAATTGTTGAAGATTATCGTAGACAGCATGGATTACATTCAGTTGATAAATACATAATTGTATCAATGATTATTTTGAATGATCAACGTTCAGATCTATTTCTTTGTTCTAAATCCATGACTCCATGAATTTGTTGATTTTGATTATTTTTGAACCTTTGTATCTACATGTATTAAAATAAATTTTCAGTGAATATTGTATCCCAGTCTATATTGTATTCCATTGTCTGTTCCTTATCAGTGTAGCTTTTCTTCTAATAATAACATTACTGCCATTAATATTCATTTAATTTTAAGATACATGTATGTGATGCTGATATTAAATAAATTCAATTGTCCATTTTATTCTCTTCAGAGTTATGTTGAAGAATTTTTTTTTTCTTCTGGAATGATGAGTGTACTGTATGGTCAAGAAAAACAAGTACAGTACATATCAATAAAATTTACAAAAGAGAATGGCCCTCTGTTCACTAAGCATTTAATTTTCTTGTAATGGACTTTTGCGAGAAGCACTGACTTTCATAGTCGACGGCTTACTTTGACATTTAAACCTACCTTATGTACGGAGGTACAGAATTGATAATAGATAGGTATTTTGTTTGGGGCACTTACATGATTAACTGGTATGCAATCAACACAAGAGATGATGGGAGGCAGAATTGCATAGCTTAAGAGATGATGGGAGGCAGAATTGCATAGCTTGAATTATTTATTTGTGAGGGTTAGTATCTTCTTTCAATCTCATTTTCTGAAGGAATCAAATAAGAAAAAAAGAAAAACATTTCGGAGGGAAAACTAAGCAATAGTTGGTCAATGTGGGAAGGGAGGGGGTTAAGGGTAGGGTTGTTGCCGTTCCCTTCCTAGACAACGTAATATGTGCTTTGAAATGACCCATTATTATCGTTTAATTAACTGTTAAGCTTAATATTTATATCGCAAAAGAGGTTCCATATACTGTCCTAGTGTAAAAGTAAGCTGTCGATTGTAAAAGTCAGCGCTTCTCACAAAAGTCCAATAGTGACAATTTTCTAACAGAAGCTGCAGATAAAATTCAAGCATTCAGCTTACTACATTTCGAATTTTTTTCCCTTATACATGTAACTGAGATTCCTTATATTCTTATAAGGAATACAGAGCAGTCTTTCACAGAATTCATTAAAGTTGCCTTATTACCTAGATTTTCTTAAAAGTGAGTTCTTAATTCATGTTTGAATTTTACTGTTACAGTTAGTATTATAACATGTATGTGGCAAAGTTAACATGAATAATTGTTGATTTTTCTAAAGGAAGTGACACAGGTCACAGTTATATCTTATTCCTATGTTGGTGGTGGATCAATCCTCCTTGATCTGTATCTATATATAGGATCTCACATGGTTTGTAGTTAGATATTATTAGTTATCCACGTCCAATCAAGGGTGTACGGGGATTTACCCTGAGTTGTATTCCATACACCCTTTGGCTATCAAATTTATTTCCTATGTCCCTAAATAAATTCCTTGTAAACAAGTCCAATCAACTGTGTTTCAAGTTATCAATAAGATTTACTACATCCTACAATGCATCGTGACATCATATTATTTACTTTTTATCATAGAGAAACTATGCATTGTGACGTCACGATTTTTACCCACGGCTCAAGTCGGGTTTTCGAAAATTTACACCTGACTTTGTAACCAATCAAAGCTCTTGTTACAAGCTACATAGGAAATAAGAGTTTTTATCCAATGAGTTATGTGCTTCAATTTACATGTATCCCTGAGCCTTGGAGAAGAGATAAAACACACACATTTAAGATGATAAAAATCATCTCTAACCACAAACCATTGGAGATTCTTTCTATCATGTTTCACACATAACTGTTTCATGTTTTACACTCTTCTATATATGTAAATTAATTCATAATATTTGAAGATCAAATCATTGTGACATCACAACCATGGATATGAAAACGATATCCTATGAGCCATATCCACTGTATAAAGGATTAAACATGTGGTAAATAGTATTATAACTCGGTGATCACAAGGTATTCAATGGGGGGGGGGGGGATCTTTATCAAACATGTAAACTATTAACTATAGGGAGAGTGTATTAACTGGTAATATTGAAAAAGTAATGCCAAAGTTTATACCGAGTCACTTACTACACAAGAAGCATTGTATTTTTGAAAATAAAAATATGACATTAAAGTTTCAACATTTCAAACTCATATGGTTGACCTGCCAGTATTTCATCAATATTAAAAATATAGGAAATGTGTTACTTGTATATTATCTTGATATTTATTTTGAGATAAATTCAACACTAATTATAACAGAGAAACCTGGTTTATTTTTTTCAAAGCTTAATTCATATTTAAACACTGAACATACAAACAACTGTACTCTGGACTAATTAACATTCTGGCAAATCTCATTTGTTCCAAAAAAAAAGCAAGGTTCTGAAGTTTTACAGCAACTTTATAGTTAACATATTTTATACAATATTAGACTTTTATAACAGACTTAATATACATTCAGCACGACTTTAACATGTATAGTTATATACACATATTAAAACAATAAAAAAAATTATCACAGAGAATGTCCTCTCTAGCAGTGCATTGGTTCAAAAATGTAACATTAGGAGACACCAGTGCTTAAAATGAACCTTAAATTTTTAATTCTGAGGGTTTCAAGTGTCAAGAAATATGGTAAAAGTTCAGACATAAATTATGATAAATATTCAAATATTCAAATTGTATGTATTTTGTAACATTCAGAACTATAAATTCAATTATAGTAGTATGTAAACATTCTGAATATTAATTAGGATCAAATACTTTCAATGAACCAATTAATTAAATGATGATCCATTAGTTTCATAGTTTTTATAATGTTTTTGTCATTTTCTTCACATTTCACTCAATTTATTCATTGTCTTTAATTTTGGGAGCACATAAACACACCCATATTTTTAATTATTTTATCCTTTTCTACCACACAAATCCTAGCCTCTTTTTAGACTTTGTCTGTCCATAAATGCTATCTTTAGTTTCTTCTGTAGAATCCCTTTGATAATGGGGCATCTGTTTCCCAGACTTATCCGAAACCATGTAGCTCGGTCGAATCCCGCCTTTTCCTTCGAATACTGGACCCTTACCCCCTCCGGCCCCATTTTTGGCAGCCTTCCTGAGTGGGTAGACATTGCGGCCCCCTTTCTCGCAGTGTTCTATGACTCTCCCTGCGTACTCCTGGAACTGTTCCTCCTCCACGGCCAGCAGGGCTTGGTTGGCCTGATCTAGGGCCAATTTCTCCTGCTCCTGCTCTACTTCTTTTTGTTTTCTCTGGTTCTGGAATTATAATGAGTAAAACATTGAATTACACACAAATTTACAGGGTCTTTACACTTCTCTGAGAAAATCCAAGTATTGAAACTATTGATTATTTCACGTTTTTACTCTTATGCACCATAATTATAAAACAAGAAAATCCAAAATGTTCATTCATGTTTAAAAATAAAAAAAGATAGAATGCTAATAATACATTGCAGTTCCTCTAAAAGTTACCAATATGAATGTATTTTATCAAATACCAGAAAGTGCCGTCAGTCATCAGATCTGACTTGCAGACCTTATATAGACAATTATCATTAATCCTAGTGTCAGCTTGGGTGTCTTAGAGTTTTTCCATAGTATTTGAGATGACAAACTTTGCCTGAACAACATATTTTTGAGATGTATCACTTGTTCCCTTTGGAAGTTTTTGAGGTGACTATATAATTATTTTTTAGACATACCACTTGTTCCCTGTGGAAGTTTTTGAGGTGACTTTATATAGTTTTGAGACATACCACTTGTTCCCTGTGGAAGTTTTTGAGGTGACATGATATATTTTTTGAGACATACCACTTGTTCCCTGTGGAAGTTTTTGAGGTCGACAGCATCCTCCCTCCTTCTCATGTGTTTCTCCTCCTCGTTGCGTCGGAAGATCTCATCGGCAGCCTGTCTGATCCTCACCATTTCTAGTTCCTGTCTTCGCTCTTCCTTCTTCTTCTGCTCGGCCTCCCTCATCTAAAGTATGAGAGAAACATTAAGCACCCAAATAACTCCCCTCTATTAAATCACCATTTATTGAAATTGCTAATAAATTTTATTATATGCATAATCTTTAGGACAATTTCATCTACATTAATACCCATGTATAGGTCAACATTATTACTGATTTTTTTTAAGCTCAGCATCAACAAATGCTCTTCAAATATGCTTAAATTTTAACATCATAATGTCAAGGTTAACATCACTTTTTGTTTTGAAGTTAACATCACTTTGGTTTGGAGATTAACATCACTTATGTTTAGAGGTTAACATGACTTATGTTTTGAGGTTAACATCACTGTACTGACCTGTAGATTTCTGTGTTTAGCACTCTCTTCCATGTCCTTCCTCAGCTTCGCTTCCTTCTCTGCTTCTTCCTTCGCTCGCTTCTCTTCAGCCTCTTCCACAGCTCGGTGGATTCTCTCGTCTTCATCACTGACTTTCTGTTTCAGCTGGGCGGCCAGCTTCTCTCGAATCTTTTCTAGATTTCTCTGTTTCTCACTGAAAAAAAGTGCATGGTCACATTTTGTGCTAGATTTTCTACTTGATAACTTCTTTGTTAAGATAAGTTACCTGATATAGATAATTTAATCTCACTTGAAGATTATAAAATTTAATTATGCTATGAAAAAATTGTGTTGCTGGTATTTGGAAATAACTGAATACATGCATTTTGACATTTTACAGAAAGATGACTTCATTAATGCAAGCATCATGAGCATATCTAACAGAAAAAGATTTTTTTTTTTTCATTCGTTAGGATGATTCATTCAAGCATTAAAATCTGATTTTGAATATATTTTCTAACAAGATCTGTTTTAAAAAGTGGATAATTTAATGAGAAGGGAAAAATTTTGTTTTTGACTTACAATATTACAGCAATGTTATGAAAAGAAAATCTTATCTTTGAAACTTTATATAATATCAGATTTAAAGGGAAATATCTATTGAGAGCAATACAAAATAATTCTGACTTAATTTCTTACAGATCTAATAACATGAATGTCTGTGACATTTACAAATGTGTTAAGGGGAATAAATCTGTCACAACAAAATAAAAATGTTCTTTATTTGACATTCAAGAGCCAGCAGTTCTGTTAAGGGGAATCTAGATGTCACAATATTCGACGTCGATGTACTTAAGATCTGTTAAGAGAGGTAACTCTGTGAGAACTTACGTGTGAATCTGTTAAGGGGGATAACTCTGTGAGAACTTACTTGTGAATCTGTTGTTCTTTTTCTGCTCTTAGCTTCATCATTTTTCTCTTGGCTGCAGCAAAAATTCTGCATTCTTCATCTTCCTCCTTTGTAAAAAGATTTGAATATTATAATTACAATTAAATTTTACAAGAATTTCTCCATACCTCTACAGGAATACTCTGGGTTTGTTGACTGCTGTAACATTATTTGTATTTATAAGTATTGAATGGTCTGAATTAATAGCCTATATGTTAATGTGTATAAGATCTCTTTTTTTGTGTTTGAGAGCATTGGTGAATATTTTCTCCAACTATTTAACTTGGAGGAGTCACACTTGCAAAAAATTAAAATTAAAAAAATTAAAAAAAAATAAAAATACATGTACCTGCAGGTGAACAGGTTCATTTGAACACTCTGACTAGCTTTTTAATTTTTATACATGTATGTGTTACAAAATGGATAATTTAAATTTTAACCAAAGAGCACAATATTTTCTAAAGATAAGTCTCACCCACTTCCCATCAACTACCCAACTACTCCTGATGCTGTAGAAGGAAATTCCATAAAGACCCAGGATTAACTCCCTTACCTCCTCCTGCTGCTCCATGACTTGTTTGATCATTTTTCTGTCTTTGATTTGATCCATGTTCCCCTTCATCATCTGTAGTTTCTCGGCACGTTTGATTTCCTCCAGTCTCTCTTTCTCCGCGTGGAACTGGATGGCCAGTTTCTGTAGTTCCTCCCCCTCCCGCTTATCCTCCTCGATTTCCTCGTGTCTCTGTTTGACATGCTCCTGGATCCTGTATCAGATAAATAATGAAAATATTAGATCCACCTCTGAGGACTGTATTAGATTAGAAATACAGTTTTAGATCCACCTCTGAGGACCGTATTAGATTAGAAATACAGTTTTAGATCCACCTCTGAGGACCGTATTAGATTAGAAATAGTTTTAGATCCACCTCTGAGGACCGTATTAGATAAGAAATAAAGTTTTAGATCCACCTCTGAGGACCGTATTAGATAAGATATAAAGTTTTAGATCCACCTCTCAGATCTAAGAAAAGTACTTTTTTGTGCAGCACCCCTAATTTCTACTACTGCTGACAGCAGGGAGAAGGAGTTTATTTTCATATTAAGTATACATCTTTCCCCACCAACCAAATCTTTTTTCTTCAAACCACGAAAATTTGACCAAATGAAAATACAATGTATGTGATTTTACAGCATAGTCTTCTGAGAGTTTCATTATTCATTCCTTTTTATTTCAGACTTGACTCCATTTTACACTGGTAACAATAACATTATTGATTCGGCTTCTGTTACTCACTGTGCAGTTAGGAACTTCTCGTTCTCCTTGCAAGCCTTGATCCTCTCCTTGGCTCTCTCTTGATCATGCAGGATCGCGTTTTCATGCTCTCTCTTGGCTTTTTGGAGCCATTCTGCATCCTTGCCCTCGCTAGCCTTCTCTTTGAGTTTCTTTAATTCAATCTGTGCCTCTCTTTCTTTGAGTACCTCTGTCAGCATAAGGGCACTCTACAAGGAACAAGAAAAACAAAATCAAATTTTTATAAAATTTCAGAATACATGTACCTTCTACACTTTCATTTGATTCAATTAAGTTTTTACTTAAATATTTTATTTACATGGTGATGTCCAAAAATTGGTCTGAAGAGGTAATAACAGTTAAATTAGTTACAACTGAATAGAAATGGAAATTTCAGCACATGTTGAAATATGCCTCTCAGACCTTTTGATCCTTATTTATAGATGAAAACCTCGTGGAATTCGAAATTAAATACATGCAGGTTTACCCCTATCTGTCAATCTTGAAGTTCTACCTAACTTCTGTAGATCTTTCAGTGCTATGTATATTACGTGTAATTTTTTCGACCCTGTCTGTCTGTCTGTCTGTCTTTCTATCTGTCTATCTGTCAGTACTATATGACTTACAAGGAAGTTTTTGACCCTGTCTGTCTGTCTATCTGTCAGTACTTTATGACTTACATGGAAGTTTTTGATCCTGTCTGTCTGTCTGTCTATGTCAGTGCTGTATGACTTACGTGGAAGTTTTTGACCCTGTCTGTCTGTCTATCTGTCAGTACTGTATGACTTATGTGGAAGTTTTTGACCCTGTCTGTCTGTCTATCTGTCAGCACTGTATGACTTATGTGGAAGTTTTTGACCCTGTCTGTCTGTCTATCTGTCAGTACTGTATGACTTACATGGAAGTTTTTGACCCTGTCTGTCTGTCTATCTATCTGTCAGTACTATATGACTTACGTGGAAGGTATTGACCCTGTCTGTCTGTATATCTGTCAGTACTATATGACTTGCGTGGAAGTTTATGACCCTCTCTGTCTGTCTATCTGTCAGTACTGTATGACTTATGTGAAAGTTTTTGACCCTGTCTGACTGTCTGTCTATCTGTCAGTACTACATGACTTATGTGGAAGTTTTTGACCCTGTCTGTCTGTCTATCTGTCAGTAGTGTATGACTTACGTGGAAGTTTTTGACCCTGTCTGTCTGTCTGTCTATCTGTCAGTACCGTATGACTTACATGGAAGTTTTTGACCCTGTCTGTTTATCTGTCAGTACTTTATGACTTACATGGAAGTTTTTGACCCTGTCTGTCTGTCTGTCTATCTGTCAGTTCCGTATGACTTACGTGGAAGTTTTTGACTCTGTCTGTCTGGTAATACTGCTGTGTCTTGGCTTTTTCTATAGCTTCCTTCCTTTTCTCAGCCTGATACTTGGCTTCCTCTAAATCTATTGCCCTCTTCTCCTCTTCTTCTTTCTGTTCACGAAGTTTTCGAGCCTCTAGTTTTCTTGTACGTGTTCCCTATGGCATAAAAATTTACAGTGTTGTTTCACATAAGTTTTGAATTCAAATTTTATTTGTCTCAAATATTTTATATAATAAAAAAAAAAATTAATAATTATTTGTGGACTTATTACGTCCAGGCTCCAGGGCCATAAACCGTAGATGAGCTCACTTTTGATCTTCTTACTTTTCTACTAAAAATTCTTTTGAAAAATAAGACAGAGATCAAATTGTAAGCTCATTCAAGTTATATGGCCCAAGGTTTAGGTATTCCCAATTGATAATAGTTGTAATTTAAATTAAATTATAAAGCAGCAGAAGTTAACAATTTCAGTTAAAATTCACTTTGACAGCCAATTGATATAATGTGATACTTATAAATAAAAGTAACAGTCTCACAGCTATAGTGTTTCCCCAGTTTTGAACCATTTCTTTTGACATTTGTTTGCGATTTTCTTTCTCTTCTCTCATTCTTCGAATTCTTTCCTCTTCGATTTGTCTCTTGTAAAGTTCTTGTTGAATTCGGTTCCACTCATTCTTGGACAGGATAGTGACGTCCCTGAGGTCTGTACCATTTGGGAGTATCATTCCAGGTTGGCCTGTCTTGGTACCCTGCATTTGGAAGTCTGGGGGTAAGGGCATCTCGGGAGTGGCTATAAAAATTAAAGTTGTCAAATGACAAGATTTTTTTTTAAATTCATCATAGGAAGTTTAACTTAATGAATCCATCATCAAGCCTGATGAAATTTTTAAGAATGATAAAATTTAAGAATAAGATACCCTAAAATAAAAGAGGCCAACAGGTAATAAACATTTTTTTTTGGGGGGGGGGGGGGAGAATTGAGTATAAGTTCAAAGTTACACAGATCTGAAGCTCACTGGTCTGAAAAAAAAAAATTGGGTGGATGACCAGATTGCTACAGTGTAGTAGAAAAAAAATGTACATTTATTGGACACAAAAAAATGTGCTGTTTCTTGATTTATGTCTCCATACATTTAAGCTGCCATCTCAAAATATTTCTAATCGTGTTCCTAATTAACATATTCTTGTACTAAATCCACAACAAAACATCCCCCAAAACCGTTGTTAATAGCCCTTCTGGACCTGAAATTGCATGGAACCATAGAAAATTCTGCCTATTTTATGATGCTTCCAATTTTGGTGATAAAACAATTTAGTCCAACAACGTGTTTCATGCATGATTTGTAGAAAGTTTTATTGTGGGAGCAGTAAAAGAATACATAAGGAATTAATTACCTAGTAACTTTACCGTTTATTTGTTTTATAATATTTTGAGATGGCAGAGAAATAAATCGAGAAACAGTGCACAACATAACTTTTTTTTCAGCCAGAGTGGCACTGTAGGCTCTCTGGTTGCCCAAACTAATTTTTTTTCCAGATCAGTAAGCTACAGATCTGCAGCTAAAGGTCAATGCTTTATTTGTTTACAATTACAATTCTTAAAGCTGACAACGTTGAACTAATACCCCCCCCCCCCCCAAAGGAGATATAAAACGGAATATCTAAGAAACTCTGCAAATTTAATGACCTCGCTACATTGAGTATGAGCTAAACTTTCCGCTGTATCGATAATGTTATATTTTCTGACTTCGATCTGAATTATATAGTTAGAAATCTATCTTGAAAGCATATGCACACAGTAATTGTTTGATACAGTTACATGTTACTGTCAGTTTGAGAATTTTATTATTTTGAGAATATTTGAACTAAATATTTAAGATATCAACAGTAATGCAAGATGAAAACATAGCTCTCAAACTCACAAGATAAAAATATCAAAATTGACCCCCCTTTTTCATCTCCATAATCATACTTCTTTTCAAATATGACGAATATCTGACATTAACAATTAACGTAATGATAAGAAAAACATACCCCTTTCTTTCCCCTTTCGCCTTCCATGCATTACTGTCGCTGTTGCCATTTTCTTTTTTTTCAGTTTGTATTTTAATAAGATGACAACAAACGAGAGATCAATAACTGTTGTCAAGCAAACAACGCCATGTAACCTGGATGAAACTTCCGTTTCCGGTCAAACTGAAAGTAGAAACAAAATTTCCGGCGAAATGTAGGTCTTGATAAAATCCCGTTACGCAACTAATTTCGCAGTGTGATACGCTCAGGTGTCAGTGAACTGTTTGCCGAAAAGTAAGTTCTATTTTCTCATTTTTTTATTGTCTTCGTTTCAACATTTTACTTTTAGAAAAGGAGACATATTTCAAAGTTATCAAATTGTGTTTTCGGTGGTATTTTTTTTTTAATACTCAAGTTTTAATTTTTGAAAACTACCAAAACTCAATTTTAAACAGATTCAGAAATGATTTTTTTTTTTTTTTGAAAATTCCTTTTTTTTTGTTTGTTAATATGTTTTCGCTGTAAAGAAAAATATATATACTGTTAACGTTCCAGAATGTTAAATATTCCACACACCTTTACATTTCATACATTATTCCACGGCAATTATGTAAGAACAACACGTTGCAATTTCTTAGATGAAAAATAATTTAGGGAAAAGAGAATTTCATGATATCAAGGGAAATTTACAAGATTTTCCTGTGAAAATTGCTGAATGGCTTTTTCTGGTTAATTTTAATGCAATAAACAATGATAAAAATATATAGGTATTCATTGTTATATAAGAAATAATTATTATCATGAACTTGCCATGTATAGTTCTCAGTGAAAATAAATCTGGAAGTAACTGAAATTAGTTACTTTTAACTTCACAATACTGGGATACAGTATACTGTGAACATGGTGAAATTACTAATTTTCGTAGGGGGGTAAGAAACCCACACATTCATGTCCGCCACAAAATGTAAATATTCATATTTATAAATACTCAACAATTCTTCATCCACAAAATTAAATCCCCATGAATTCAAATCTTTTCCTCAAACCATGAAAATTTGACCCCATGAAAAAGTGTTTTTACAGTATCTCACAATACTAACTGTATGTTAAATATCATATATATATATATATATATATATATATATATATATATATATATATATATATATATATATATATATATATACGAGGGGTGATCAAAAAGTTCACGAACTAATTGAATAACTTCCTTAAAAGACATAAAATGAGGTTTCAGTGTTTATTATTTTTTAAAGTAGTCCTCTCCGATTTTAATGCCCATCTGCCATTGTTCTGCCCATGCGCAAATCACGTGATCCAGGCAGTCACGTGACATGCTCCGTAGCAGTCTGTTCAAAGAAGCTAAAAGATTTTTCCGAGTCTTATATTTCTTACCATGCAAGTTATTTTTTATAACAAGAACAGTCCATCTGTTAGAAATGGCCTAGGATGGGTGGATAAGGATATCCCTTCCCACAATTAGTATTGTGACCCATCTAAACCCAAGTTCTCTGTCTCAGGAGCGTCATTTATTCAATGTGGATGAAGTATGGGCGCATTCTTTTTATCATATCTCATACGTTTAAAGTCTAAAGTAAACGATATTTTATGGATTTAATGATTATAGTATTGTTAAGATATTCAACCATTTTTCTGATTGTAACTTGACGATGTTTCATAACAAATTGCTCAGCTTAGGACACATCTTTTCCCCGGCTTGCTTTCGCTGGGCAACATAACAAACATCATTTTTAACCATCTCCCTGCCTTCACTAAAACAATCCATCCAACTAATGATTGAACGTCTGGTAAGTATTTTATCTTCATAAACCTTGTACAAATTATCATCTTCTTCTGCAAAAGAATTTCCAAGATATACGTTAAACATTAAAACCGTTCGTTGCTCGAGAACAACTGAGTCAAGCATTTTTTGTCACAAGTGACCTACATATTGACGTCATTTTCACACTGTGACGTCACAAACACGGAGCAAAACATTATATAACATCTGTTATTTATAGAACGTGTGTATGACTATATGTGTGCCAAATTTCATTCTGATCTGAATTGTGGTTTTGTAAATATAGAGATAGTTCGCGAACTTTTTGATCACCCCTCGTATATATATATATATATATATATATATATATATATATATATATATATATATATATATATATATATATATATATATATATATATTTTTCCTCAAACCATGAAAATATATAATATATAATATATATATATATATATATATTATAATTAGCTACTTTGAAGGATAACAGAAATAATAGAGAGATTATTTTGGTTATTTTTGGATTCTTTTCCAATTTTTTTCACTATGCTGTCTCTATTAAATGACAGTTAAAACTAAAATGATATAATTATGTAATTCTTGTCACATTTTAATTATATTTTGGGTGTTTTTCTCTCAGATGACCGAGAAGATCCTCTTTGCATTTGACTTTGATCACACAGTTATAGATGAGAACAGTGACTTGTACTGCAAGAGACTCGCACCCAATGGAAAAATTCCGCAGGAAATCGAAGATACCTGGAGCAGTGTGGGGTGGACTAAATACATGGGTCTCATATTTGAATACCTTCACAGGCACGGAGTAACGGAACAACACTTCAGAGAATGCATGAATGAGATCCCATTGACAAAAGGAATGAGAGAACTTATTGGGTATGCCACAGAAAATAAACACGAAAGCATCATTATTTCGGACTCTAATTCATGGTTCATTGAATACATTTTAAACGAATCTGGTCTCAAGGAGGCTTTTTCAGAGGTGTACACCAACCCTGCACAATATGACGAAGAAGGTCGTTTGACAATCGAGTTTTATCACAAACAGGACTGGTGCGACTTGAGCACCGTCAACCTGTGCAAGGGACATATACTGCAAGAACACATCAGGAGGAGGGAAAAGGAGGGGATCCAATATAAGTGTGTGGTGTTGGTGGGGGACGGGAGCAACGACTTCTGTCCTGCCCTCAGACTCACGGAAAATGACTACGTGTGTCCTAGGATCAGTTACAGGTTGTGGAAAAAAATTCAAAAGTTGGAAAGTGACCAAGAAAATGTCAGTAACGGACATAAGCTTAGGGCTCAGGTTGTAAACTGGACGTCGGGGTTAGATATTCTGGAGTTTCTGAAATCTTTGGATGGATGATTAAACTGACAATTGCTTTATAATATTACTACCGGTAAGAATCCAAGTGATGGGTTTGTTTTAAGGTGTCGACTTTTCAAGAAAGCCATCTAAAGTAACTTTTGGAAGTGTTGTTCATGCAATAATAGAATGAAGATGGATATTGCAATAGTTGAATGTATTGTAATTGAAAACATTTATCTTTCATTGGAACATAACTATGTTGAATTAGTTGTTATATAAATTATTGTTATTCTTTATAACTGGTGCTGTGGGAGTGTTTCTTGTTTATGTATTCATTTGTCACCTGCTGTATGTGGCTAAAAAAGGAAAAATTTACATAATTACAAGTTTCAAAATTAAGAATATTGAACATTTTGTTCCAAATCTGCATTTTAATAAAGTAACATTGCATATAATTTATATAATACTACCTTAATTGCTACTAAGTATATATAAAGTCTGTTAATATCATGTTTATTCCACATGTTCCATACATTTTTTCTAATCTGCTTATTTTTAAAAACAAAGTATTCTCCTTCTGACTTTACAATTCTGATTCTGCCTGGAGACATTCTGCATTAATGATGCTTCATAATATACATATATATACGTAGAAACAATTATAGACATTCATAAATATTCATGTATATTTGGGCTTATCTGTTTACTTGAGTCCTAATATTATCCTTGGTTTGAAAACTTTTACTTTTTACGTACAGGTATATAACATTGATGAGTGTGACCATTTGGGGGGTTTATTCACACTGAAGTTGTAGGATTTATTTTTGGGTTTATTCATATTTATTATTAAATACATACAAGGAGTATACTAGTCAACATTGACCAGTCTGATTTATTATGTTTTATTCATTACATGTTGAATTAAAAATAGATTAATTTAAATTCATTGTCTCTTTGATTCATTAATCATGTTAACTATTATAGTCAAAACTTCAGACTTTTAATGTAAGATAGGCATCATTCATGATCACACTGTGTTGTTTACAGATGCTTATAAATACATGTTGAATTGAAAAAGCTATCCAGTATATCTTCAGCATGATACCTGTACAATGATGATTTAATAGACTGTTACTAGTACCTCTGGAGTTAAAATGTAATAGTGTGATATAGCCTTAGGAGTTACAATAGGCTGATATTGCCTCAGGAGTTACAATAGGCTGATATAACCTCAGGAGTTACAATAGACTGATATAACCTCAGGAGTTACAATAGGCTGATATAACCTCAGGAGTTACAATAGGCTGATATTGCCTCAGGAGTTACAATAGGCTCATAGAGCCTCAGGAGTTACAATAGGCTCATACAGCCTCAGGAGTTACAATAGGCTCATATAGCCTCAGGAGTTACAATAGGCTCATAGAGCCTCAGGAGTTACAATAGGCTGATTTAGCCCCAGGAGTTACAATAGGCTGATAAAGCCTCAGGAGTTACAATAGGCTGATACAGCCTCAGGAGTTACAATAGGCTGATTTAGCCCCAGGAGTTACAATAGGCTGATATAGCCTCAGGAGTTACAATAGGCTGATATAGCCTCAGGAGTTACAATAGGCTGATATAGACTCAGGAGTTACAATTGGCTGATATAACCTCAGGAGTTATAATAGGCTGATATAACCTCAGGAGTTACAATAGGTAATTTTAATTGAATTAACCTCTGAAGTTACAATGATAAAGCCTCTGGAGTTATAATGTAACAGGTTGAGGCTAATATAGCCTCTGGAGTTATAATGTAATAAATGTAGGCTGATTTAACCTCAGGAGTTATAATAGGCTGATATAACTTCTGGATTAATAATGAAATAGGCTGATAAAACCTCTTAAGTTATCTTAAGTCTGATATAAAGTAATAGGCTGATATTAACTCTAAAATAATGTTAAGGCTGATATAAAGTAATAGGCTGATACCATCTCTAGGATAATGTTAAAGCTGATATAAAGTAATAGGCTGATACTAACTCTAGAATAATGTCAAGGTTGATATAAAGTAATAGACTGATACTAACTCTAGAATAATGTCAAGGTTGATATAAAGTAATAGACTGATACTAACTCTAGAATAATGTTAAGGCTGATATAAAGAAATACACTGATACTAACTCTAGAATAATGTTAAGGCTGATATAAAGTAATAGGCTGATACTAACTCTAGAATAATGTTAAAGCTGATATAAAGTAATAGGCTGATACTAACTCTAGAAGAATGTTAAGGCTGATATAAAGTAATAGGCTAATACTAACTCTAGAATAATGTTAAGGCTGATATAAAGTAATATAGGCTGATACTAATAATGTTAAGGGTGATATAAAGTAATTGGCTGATACTATCTCTAGAATAATGTTGAGGCTGATATAAAGTAATAGGCTGATACTAACTCTAGAATAATGTGAAGGCTGATATAAAGTAATAGGCTGATACTAACTCTAGAATAATGTGAAGGCTGATATAAAGTAATAGGCTGATACTATCTCTAGAATAATGTTAAGGCTGACATAAAGTAATAGGCTGATACTAACTCTAGAATAATGTGAAGGCTGACATAAAGTAATAGGCTGATACTATCTCTAGAATAATGTTAAGGGTGATATAAAGTAATAGGGTGATACTAACTCTAGAATAATGTTAAAGCTGATATAAAGTAATAGGCTGATACTAACTCTAGAATAATGTGAAGGCTGATATAAAGTAATAGGCTGATACTAACTCTAGAATAGTGCAGTAGACTGATATAACCTATAGAGTTATTACTCAGTATGTGAAATACTTGGTATTATCTCTTGAGTAATGTGTTAGGTTGAAATAACTTCTGGAATTGTAATGGGCTATTACATCAGTATCTAACCACAATGGAATACGGTGATATTACCTCCATGTTTATAATTTATTAGGCTGCTATTACCTTGGGGGATATTCTGTAACAGGCAGATACTACCATTGGAGATAATGTATTTTTTCCTATGTAGCTTATTTCATGAGCTTTGATTGGTTAATAGGCACGGTGTAAAGATTTCCGTACACCAGACTTGAGCCAGGGGTAAATAACGTGATGTAATAATGCCTACTTTATGACAAAACTAGAAATATGTCCATAGGACATGAATGCCCCGCCAAGGGTATATTAGTAATGCAACATTTTAACACAAATTGAGAAAAGTGAGGTCATGGTCAAAGGAAAGGTCAAGGTGAAAAAATATTGATGCAGTTGAATAGCTTACATTAGTATGTATCAGCATATGAAGTTTGACACAAATTTAAGAAAAGTGAGGTCAAGGTCAAATGAAAGGTCAAGGTCAGAAAAAAATTGTTTATGCAGTTGAAAGGTTACATCGGTATGTATTAGCATATGAAGTTTGATAAAAATATTATGAATGGTTTTAAAACTAAGCTAAACACTAATTAAAGAAAAGTTAGGTCAAGGTCAAAGGAAAGGTCAAAGTCAAAAAATATTGATGCAGTTGAATAGCTCTCATCAGTATGTATCAGCATATAAAGTTTGACACTAATTTAAGAAAAGTGAGGTCAAGGTCAAAGGAAAGGTCAAGGTCAAAAAATGTTGATGCAGTTGAATAGCTCTCATCAGTATGTATCAGCATATGAAGTTTGATAACACTATCTTGAATGGTATCTTTAAAACTGAGCTAAAAACTTATTTAAGAAAAGTGAGGTCAAGGTCAAAGGAAAGGTCAAGGTAAAAAATATTGATGCAGTTGAATAGCTCTCATCAGTATGTATCAGCATATGTAGTTTGTTAAAAATATCTTGAATGGTTTCATTAAAACTGAGCTAAACACTAATTTAAGAAAATTGAGGTCAAGGTCAAAAGAAAGTTCAATGTCAAAAAATGTTGATGCAGTTGAATAACTTACATCAGTATGCATCTACATATGAAGTTTGATTACACTATCTTGAATGGTATCTTTAAAAATGAGCTAAACACTAATTTAAGAAAAGTGAGGTCAAGGTCAAAAGAAAGGTCAAGGTCAAAAAATGTTGATGCAGTTGAATAGCTCTCATCAGTATGTATCAGCATATGAAGTTTGATAACACTATCTTGAATGGTATCTTTAAAACTGAGCTAAAAACTTATTTAAGAAAAGTGAGGTCAAGGTCAAAGGAAAGGTCAAGGTCAAAAAATGTTGATGCAGTTGAATAACTTACATCAGTATGTATCAACATATGAAGTTTGATTACACTATCTTGAATGATATCTTTAAAACTGAGCTAAACACTAATTTAAGAAAATTGAGGTCAAGGTCAAAAGAAAGGTCAAGGTCAAAAAATGTTGATGCAGTTGAATAGCTCTCATCAGTTTGTATCAGCATATGAAGTTTGATAAAAATATCTTGGATAGTTTCTTTGAAACTGAGCTTTGAACAGAGCTAAACGCAAAGTGTGACGGAAGGACAGACAGAAGGACGGAAGGACGGAAGGACAGAAGGATGGAAGGACGGAAGACGGACATGACAAACACTATATGCCCCGGCCATATTCATGGCGGGGCATAAAAAAAAACAAACAACATAATGTCACAAAGCATTGTAGTACGTAGTAAATCTTATCAATAGCTAGAAACACAGTTGATTGGACTTGGGTTTACAAAGATTTTATTTGGGTACATAGGAAATAAATTCATTATCCCTGTCTAATCAAGGGTGTACAGGGATTTCCCTAAGTTTTATTCCATACATGCTGAGGCTGAAGGGTCTAATGGCATTAGACCAATTAGTATACATCTAAAAAAAATTTAAAAACCAGTAACACTGATTTGCGTGGCGCAGTGGTTAGAACGTTCGCTCTAGAGTTGCAGAGTAAGGAGTTGATCCTTACGTCACGGGTTCGAATCCCACTGTGGGACGTGGTGACCGGTCCTTCAGATTAGACCGTATTAACCGAGGTCCTGTGTCACAGTAGGTGCTGGCACGAAAAAGATCCCTCACTGCTCAATGGCCCTAAGTGCCGAGTATAGGTTAAAATTTGTAGCTCTCCACCGGCAAGTGGTGGCGTCTCCATATGAGTGAAAAATTCTTGAGAGGGATGTTAAACAATAAACAAACAAACCATCATTTACAAACACAAGAAACAATTTTCCTATTTTTACACAATAAAGAGATACTGTAAATTTACTCCTTTATGGCACCTGATCCCTCCTCTGTTTTCAGAGGTCTGTGTTGGTTCTGCTCACAATCTGCATTGTTTAAATGGACTTTTGAACATGATCACTGTTTGTTATCTTAACATTTCATTATTTCAATGCATTTCATATGCCCTTTACATGGGTTTTCATTAACACTTCTAAAATACATAACTTCACAAGACTATGTTATAAAAAAAAAGTCATTGATAGTGTTAATTAAAGATTGCTTTAATTAGACAACAGCCTACACATGAGCTGAACCTTGACTTAGTACACACATAGCATGATCTGATAGCCATGACTTTACAACATTCACATCTGCAACTTCCACTTTTTCAAAGAATCCATGTTACACATGTCCATATTTACTGACACATCTATACATGACACGATTATATTCTGCCTAATGATTACCGTACATGATTTAAATACATTCCTTGTCACATTCTGTAGAATCACCGTGTGTCGGTTCAGGTGGGTCTGGATATGGGTGACAGCAGGTGTCCGTTGAGGGTGGGTGGGGGAGGATGACGATATTGAATGTTCTGTATCTCATCACTGGAGATAAAGTAAAGAGGTACGTAGCGTAACACGGAGGAACTCCAAATCTGTAAAGATAAAGTAAAGGTACATAGTGTAACACAGAGGAACTCCAAATCTGTAGAGATATAGAGGTACATAGCGTAACACGGGGGAACTCCAAATCTGTAAAGATAGAGGTACATAGCGTAACACAGAGGAACTCCAAATCTGTAGAGATAAAGTAAAGGTACATAGCGGAACACAGAGGAACTCCAAATCTGTAGAAATAAAGTAAAGGTACATAGCGGAACACAGAGGAACTCCAAATCCGTAGAGATAAAGTAAAGAGGTACATAATGTAACACAGAGGAACTCTAAATCTGTAGAAATAAAGTAAAGAGGTACATAGGGTAACACAGAGGAACTCCAAATCTGTAGAGATAAAATAAAGAGGTACATAGCGTAACACAGAGGAACTCTAAATATGTAGAGATAAAGTAAAGAGGTACGTAGCGTAACACAGAGGAACTCCAAATCTGTAGAGATAAAGGTACATAGTGTAACATAGAGGTACTCCAAATCTGTAGAGATAAAGTAAAGAGGTACATAGCTTAACACGGAGGAACTCCAAATATGTAGAGATAAACTGGTACGTAGCGTAACACAGAGGAACTCCAAATCTGTAGAGATAAAGTAAAGAGGTACATAGCGTAACACAGAGGAACTCCAAATCTGTAGAGATAAAGTAGAGAGGTATGTAGCGTAACACAGAGGAACTCCAAATCTGTAGAGATATTTAGTAAAGAGGTACATAGCTTAACACGGAGGAACTCCAAATCTGTAGAGATAAACTGGTACGTAGCGCAACACAGAGGAACTCCAAATCTGTAGAAATAAAGTAAAGAGGTACATAGCGTAACACAAAGGAACTCCAAATCTGTAGAGATAAAGTAAAGAGGTACGTAGCGTAACACAGAGGAACTCCAAATCTGTAGAGATATAGAGGTACGTAGCGTAACACGGAGGAACTCCAAATCTGTAGAGATAAAGTAAAGAGGTACATAGCTTAACACAGGGGAAATCCAAATCTGTAAAGATAGAGGTACATAGCGGAACACAGAGGAACTCAAAATCTGTAGAAATAAAGTAAAGGTACATAGCGGAACACAGAGGAACTCCAAATCCGTAGAGATAAAGTAAAGAGGTACATAATGTAACACAGAGGAACTCTAAATCTGTAGAAATAAAGTAAAGAGGTACGTAGCGTAACACAGAGAAACTCCAAATCTGTAGAAATACAGTAGAGAGGTACGTAGCGTAACACAGAGGAACTCTAAATCTGTAGAGATAAAGTAAAGAGGTACATAGCGTAACACAGAGGAACTCCAAATCTGTAGAGATAAAGGTACATAGCGAAACACAGAGGAACTCTAAATCTGTAGAGATAAAGTAAAGAGGTACATAGGGTAACACAGAGGAACTCCAAATCTGTAGGAAAAAATAAAGAGGTACATAGCGTAACACAGAGGAACTCTAAATATGTAGAGATAAAGTAAAGAGGTACATAGCGTAACACAGAGGAACTCCAAATCTGTAGAGATAAAGGTACATAGTGTAACACAGAGGAACTCCAAATCTGTAGAGATAAAGTAAAGAGGTACATAGCTTAACACGGAGGAACTCCAAATCTGTAGAGATAAACTGGTACGTAGCGTAACACAGAGGTACTCCAAATCTGTAGAGATAAAGTAGAGAGGTACATAGCGTAACACAGAGGAACTCCAAATCTGTAGAGATATTTAGTAAAGAGGTACATGGCTTAACACGGAGGAACTCCAAATCTGTAGAGATAAACTGGTATGTAGCGTAACACAGAGGAACTCCAAATCTGTAGAGATAAAGTAAAGAGGTACATAGCGTAACATGGAGGAACTCCAGATCTGTAGATATAAAGTAAAGGTACATAGCATAACACAGAGGAACTCCAAATCTGTAAAGATAGAGGTACATAGCGTAACACGGGGGAACTCCAAATCTGTAGAGATAAAGTAAAGAGGTACATAGCTTAACACGGAGGAACTCCAAATCTGTGGAGATAAACTGGTATATAGCGTAACATAGAGGTACTCCAAATCTGTAGAGATAAAGCAAAGAGGTACGTAGCTTAACAAGGAGGAACTCCAAATCTGTAGAGATAAACTGGTACGTAGCATAACACAGAGGTACTCCAAATCTGTAGAGATAAAGTAAAGAGGTACATAGCGTAACACAGAGGAACTCCAAATCTGTAGAGATAGAGGTACATAGTGTAACACAGAAGAACTCCAAATCTGTGAAACAAGAAATCAACAGATAGCAAAACAATATTCACACAATAAACAAATACTAAATTTAACTAGAACTGTCCAAAAGGGACAAATACCCCCCGCTGGGTTTTTCAGAGAAAGTACCAAATCACTTATGTTTTCTAGATGTGAGAGGTGTTCACAATTTCCTTAAACATTTACAGTGAAAATTTAATTACTCATTATATATTTTTATACGTCCGTCTTACGACGGGACGTATTATGTTATAGCGTTCATGTTTGTCCGTCTGTTAGCTTTTTCATGTCCGGCTCATAACTTTAATACTATTAGGCCTAGAATTATCAAACTTTGTCAGCTGATACATCTAGGGTAGAAGGTGTGTCGCACATTAAAACCAGGTTGCTCTGACCTTTAATAAAGATGCTATGGCCAGATATGGAAAAATCATAACTAGAAATCCATTAGACTTAGAATCAAAAAACTATGTCTTTTAACTTTTAAATTACACAGTCCCAAAAGATGTCAGAGTATTGCAGTATCTTTATTAAAAAAGTGTTAAATCAAGAAAATACTAGTCTTATTTTTTTTCACTATGTTCTTTACAGCAATCTGTAACAACAAAAATTCCACCTCTCCCATGAGTGTAATGATCAGGCACTGGTCAAAGAAAATTTTGATAGCAGAAAATTGCATGTCAAATTAGAGAGAAATTAATGAGTTTAGTGTGAGGAGATAACTGGTAGAGCATCTCTGATCAAGCAGGTGTTATCTACATCTCTTGGGAATTGGACAAAAGGAATCAGTCTCTTAATTAATTGCTTGTGTTGTATTGAATTGTTCTTGTTGGCTAGTCTTACTTTCAAGATAAATTTGATGTAATTAAAACTAATTTGATATTGTATATAATAATTAAAAGTTATATGATATTGTATAATATAATTTAAACTAATTATTTATTGTACATTTTTTATTTGAATTTTTATATCTTTACAACAAATTGCAGACTGCCTTGTCTTGCTAAGATGTCATTCAAACAATTGAATCTAAACTGTTTATGATAATTTAACAATATTTGATGGGTGTATCATGCTGTGGTGGGGCACTTTATTTAATGAATGAAACTAAGGTGCAGCCTAATAAAACATCAACACTAATAATTACAGTGTTTTTTATTACATTGAAAAAATAGTTTGCAACTATCTGCCATCTTTGTGAGACATGACACAGGAAGCTTAGACAAATGGTCCAAATGTTCAAAAATCTGGTAGAAATAAGCTTACTTATATCATTTAAACTATTACTCAGTTTGCTTCTGGTATGCCCAGAAGCAGAGAAGAATTTCACAGGTACAATGCATTTTCACTACAGATTCAACAAAGCCTTACCCTAACACCAGAACCCAAGACCAAGGGTCAAGAAATTTACAAATTTGGAAGAGTTATCCGCATCATAATAACTATGGACTTCAAAGAATTAACACTTTTCCACTATATTATCAACCCCCCCCCCCCCCCCTCGTTATGCCAGAACCCCTGACCCAAGGGCCACAAGATTTAAAAATTCTGTTCGAAGCTCCCATTTTCATCACAGCTAAGCAATTTATTTATCAGCTCAACACTAAGGAGCAGACAGGATTAATTAATGATTAATAGAATTAATGCTTTTTCACTATATAATCAATAGAGTCCCCCCCCCCTCCTCAAGAACCCCAAAAACTGAGGCCATATATTTAAAAATTTTGGAAGAGGCATCCTTGCCTATCATAATCATGCACTTAGTTTGTTTAAATAATCTCCAGTAGCAGAGAAGAAAATTTTCAAAGAATCAATGCATTTTCTAGGGGTGAAATGATATACCTCCTTCACGGTTCGATACGTATTGTATAATTTTGTCTCGGTACGGTTATTTTCGATACGATACATTTTGATAGAGGGAAACAAATTCAACCTTGTTTTATGCCTATGTTTACTAAATCTAGTCACTTAATTTATGAATTTTTAATTACAAATTGACTAGAAGAAATTGACTAGAAATTATCTGACTCAAAAATTATTTTACAAACTATCTTTCATCAAAAATTTACGTTTTGTATACTTATTTATACCGAGTAACATGTTTTACCTTACGCCAAACCCAACTGAATAACGATCCCGACCGAAATATGAACCGAACCGAAAATTAGAGATTTTGTACCGAGTATCAAACCGAGAAAAAATACCGCGGTGAATCGATACCGCTGTGAACCGTTTCACTCCTAGCATTTTCACAATATAATCAATAGAGCCCCGCCCTAACACCAGAACCCCTGACCCTGGGTCCATGAAATTCACAATTTTTGAAAAGGCATCCTTATGCATCATAACCAAGCACTTATTTTGTTTAAATAATCTCCAGTAGCAGAGAAGAAGATTTTCAAAGAATCAATGCATTTTCACTATATAATCAATAGAGCCCCGCCCTAACACCAGAACTCCTGACCCTGGGTCCATGAAATTCACAATTTTTGAAAAGGCATCCTTATGCATCATAACCATGCACTTAGTTTGTTTAAATAATCTCCAGTAGCAGAGAAGAAGATTTTCAAAGAATTAATGCATTTTCACTATATAATCAATAGAACCCCGCCCTAACACCAGAACCCCTGACCCTGGGGCCATGGCTTTCACAATTCTGGAAGAGGCCCACCTCCTCATCATAACTATGTACTTAGTTTATCACCTTAATGCCCAGAAGCAGAGGAGAAGATTTTCAAAGAATTAATGCATTTTCACTATATAATCAATAGAGCCCCGCCCTAACACCAGAACTTCTGACCCTGGGGCCATGAATTTCAAAATTTTGGAAGAGGCACTCTTGCTCATCATAACTATGTACTTAGTTACTTTATTTAATACCCAGGAGCAGAGAAGAAGATTTTCAAAAAATTAATGCATTTTCACTATATAATCAATAGAGCCCTGCCCTAACACCAGAACCCCTGACCCTGGGGCCATGAAATTCACAATTTTGGAAGAGGCTCTCTTGCTCATCATAACTATATAGTAGTTACTTTATTTAATACCCAGGAGCAGAGAAGAAGATTTTCAAAGAATTAATGCATTTTCACTATATAATCAATAGAGCCCCGCCCTAACACCAGAACCCCTGACCCTGGGGCCATGAATTTCACAATTTTGGAAGAGGCACTCTTGCTCATCATAACTATGTACTTAGTTACATTATTTAATACCCAGGAGCAGAGAAGAAGATTTTCAAAGAATTAATGCATTTTCACTATATAATCAATAGAGCCCCGCCCTAACACCAGAACCCCTGACCCTGGGGCCATGAATTTCACAATTTTGGAAGAGGCACTCCTGCTCTTCATAACTATGTACTTAGTTACTTTATTTAATACCCAGGAGCAGAGAAGAAGATTTTCAAAGAAATAATGTACATTCACTATATGATCTATATAGCCCCACCCTGGGGCCAGAACCCCTGACCCTGGGACCATGAATTTCACAATTTTGATAGAGGGTTCAATGCTTATTTCAATGATGCCAACAGTTTGACTGCTTGATGTCCAGGAGTAAAGAAGAAGATTTTTAAAGATTGCATTATTTTTGGTGGTTTTAACCCCACCCCTCAGGCCCCAGGGGGGCAGGGACCATGAAATTCACAATTTTTGTTCCCCTTCACCCATAGATGCTATATGCCAAATTTGGTTGAAATTGATTAAGCGGTTTTAGAGAAGAAGCTAAAAATGTTCAATTGTTAACGCACGCCGACGGACGAGAACGGATAGCAATAGGTCACCTGAGTGACTCAGGTGACCTAACTAGCCAATAACATCATAGATATTCAGTTTATACTTACGATGGAGAGTAATGCCCCCTTGTCATAATTTGGCTGGAATGATATCTGTTGGGGGAATTCTCCAGGTTCTCCTTGTATTAATCCACTGAAAAGATACAAAGTTTAACTTTAATGATGAAACCAGTTAAAATTTAGCAGCCCTACTAGGACAACTTTGTTGTTGTCAAACTTTGTTATCTCAAACTGGATGGGACTGAGAGAAAACTCTAGAGATATCAGAGGGTTGTTGTAATTGTTGTGAGTGTGTGTGTGTGTGGGGGGGGGGGGGGGGGGGGGGGGGGAAGGTGGCACAAAAAGATAAACTTGTGAAACATCTACCTCTCCCTGGTTTCACTTCACTTTGATCCATTACAAAAAGTGTACAGTGCTATAATCACCCTCGGACTGTGTACAACTCATGTGAAGTCTCCAAAGAATGAAATAAATTTTAAGATCCACCACATAAAATATTGAATCTCCATTACCCCCAAACTGAACATATGTATTTGTAGTCACTGAAGATTTCTAATTTCATTGTACTTTGAACAGCCCCTTTATTAAGAACTGGATAAAGTACAATTGTTAAAATACAAAATTTGTAATGATCAATTTAAGCATTCTTTACACTATATAAGACTAAGATGAAGCTTTTAAATACTTCAACTGCATTCATTTTCCCTATTTAAGTAAGCAACAATTATTTCTGTTCATAATTAATGCACAAATAAAGAAAAGGAAGGTCAAGGTCATAATGTGTTATATTTTGGAACAGTTGAATAGTTCTCACCAACATGTTTTAGGGTCAAAGTCAACTGAAGATCAGGGTATAAAATAATGATGCAGTTGAATAGCTCTCCCAGTATGTATCAGCATTTGAAGTTTGATAAAAATACCTTGAACAATTTCTTGAAACTTGGAATGTTCTATCATTAAAATGACAATGTCCTATGACAATGTAGTAAAGATAACCCTAACTCGGTGCATACACTATGAACAATCCAGAATGTTCAGAATGTCAACATGGTGTGTAAATTTTAAGGCAAGTAAAAATGTTTGAATAAGTCATGAATTCTTCCATTATATGGATTAATTATTGTATGAAAGCTATCCACAATTTCAAAAAGTTTTGTTATGAATCAGTGATTTTTCTACACTCAATTTAGGTCCGAATATCGGCCCTTTCCCCTCTTAAAAATTACCAATTTTCCCCCAATTTTCAACTGCTTTTTTCCCAAAATCAAAACGTATTGTTTTGGTTTAATTGAATTTTTTATGTACGACTTATCTAAAATGGAACGCTATTGTTTTTGGTCATTCGGACGCTTAAAATAATGGCGAAAAACAACAGTTTAATTGTGTGTTTGCAAGACTTGGAAAATCGATCATGTGGAAGTCAAACTTTTGTGTCAATACATCGTAAGAAATTTAAATATGCATGTGAATCTGTTAAGCATAGCTTTATTTGTAATTTGCAAGTACTAGTAGTTCTACAACAAGTGTCCTTGATTTCACGAAAATTAAACTGTTTCTTCATCCTGCAGAGACTGGCATTGCAGAGAAATATGCGATACAGCAATACATGCTTGTAAATAGTGTCAAGATTATTCCATCTCCAATGCGAGCAATAACGAGAAATCGGGAATGATTTTTTTTCCTCAATTTATAATTCTACCATAATGGTAAACAAGAGGCCCATGGGCCACAACGCTCACCTGAGTAACTTTGGCCTTGCTGTTTTTCACCCGATTTCCCCCTTGTAATACCTATTGTGGCCCCGCCCTACCCCAGGGGTCATGATTTGAACAATTTAGAATCTACACTACCCCAGGATGCTTCCACATAAGTTTCAGCTTTTCTGGCCCAGTGGTTCTTGAGAAGAAGATTTTTAAAGATATTTTCTACATATTTCAATGTAAAACTTGGATTCCCTATTGTGGCCCCGCCCTACCCCTGGGGGTCATGGTTTTTACAATTTAGAATCTACACTATCCCAGGATGCTTCCACATAAGTTTCAGCTTTTCTGGCCCAGTGGTTCTTGAGAAGAAGATTTTTAAAGATTTTTTCTACATATTTCAATGTAAAACTTGGATTCCCTATTGTGGCCCCGCCCTACCCCCGGGGGTCATGATTTGAACAATTTAGAATCTACACTACCCCAGGATGCTTCCACATAAGTTTCAGCTTTTCTGGCCCAGTGGTTCTTAAGAAGAAGATTTTTAAAGATTTTTTCTACATTTTTCAATGTAAAACTTGGATTCCCTATTGTGGCCCCGCCCTACCCCCGGGGGTCATGATTTTAACAATTTAGAATCTACACTACCCCAGGATGCTTTCACATAAGTTTCAGCTTTTCTGGCCCAGTGGTTCTTGAGAAGAAGATTTTTTAATGACCCCACCCTATTTTTGTCTTTTCTTGATTATCTCCCCTTGGAAGGGGGCTTGGCCCTTTATTTTAACAATTGAAACTCCCCTTCACCCAAGGATGCTTTGTACCAAGTTTGGTTAAAATTGGCCCAGTGGTTCTTGAGAAGAAGTTGAAAATGTGAAAAGTTTACAGACGGACGGACGGACAGACAGACGGACGGACGGACGGACGGACGACGGACAACGGGTGATCAGAAAAGCTCACTTGAGCTTTCAGCTCAGGTGAGCTAAAAAAAAGAATATCTATAGGACAATCAAAATACAAAAATGAAAGAAAATTAAAATGTAGAACTGTCCATTTTGTTGAACTTGAAAAATTTTGTAACAAATAAATTCAATAAATGATATTACATTTACTTATTATTTTATTTTACTTGTCAATATGAAGGTTAATTACAATCTTATTGTTTTTCCCAATTTGACACAAATGTCGACAATTTTTCCCAATTGAAAAGGCACAGGCCCCTTTTAAAAATTGTAGAAAAATCACTGCTGAATAATCAGTCAGGGGTGAGACTGAAATCCGTCATTTTTAAAATGACAATTTTTAATCATAAAATAAAATTTTTATTATGACTTAAACTCGTCATTTTTAAGAAAATGACGAAAAACAGTCATAAAATTTAGAGTGTTTCTAGAATACCGAGTTACCTCTCTTTAAAAAAAGGACAAAAAACATCGTAAACAAACTTCATTTCTCAAATACAGTTGACTACAATACTGGTTATGTTGACAGTACAAATTTCCCAAGCAAAAATAAGAGTGGAAGAGTTATTTGTCAATTTATTTGCATTAAACAGGAAAGAAGACGAAAATGACGATATTTTGTCTTTTTTCAAAATGGAGGGTCTGGGCGCACTGAAATATCTCGCTTGTTTTACGGGGCGCACTACTTTCTTATGGCTTTAACTTTTTGTTGAGACTTTTCTCTACAAGTACGTATTCTTCCAGACGGTGTACTATATGTTTTTATAGGGTTAAAGCCATGTAAAAATGGTGAATTAGTTCTACCAAAATTCGACATTTTACCGCTAGATAATAACTTCCACCTTCCATGTTGATGTTCTAACGCACGTGGTCGGCAGTAATGAGTGACCCTGATGAAATGAAACTTGTATAAACACTCTTCTTTCAGCGGTGAATTCAAATTTTGCTTTTATGTAACCAGGATAGAGGAATTAAGTTGAAAAAGGAAAATATGACGATAGTAAGTCATATTGATAAAAATGACAAAAATACGTAGTTAGTAAATATGACGATTATCCATCATTTTTCAGAAATGACGGATTTCAGTCTCACCCCTGACTGAATAATTTGTTGGATATATTCAATGCAACTCTATTAATTTTCTCCATAATTGTTTCAGAGTGATTCTGCTATTTTCTGCTACATTGCGGGTATATATGGGAGGAATTCTAACTGTGGTGAGGGCCTGTCCCGAGATTATTCTAACTATTTAAATCTGAGCTATAGGCAAAGAGTGATGGACAGAAGGAAAGAGAGATGAAAGGATGGACATGACAAACATATTCATGGTGAGGTATAAAAATGTTCAAATATTTTTTCTATCAGATTCCAAAAAAAAATTACCATGGAGTAATCTCCAACATGGGGTTTATCTTTGTCCTGAAGAGAGCTACAAATGGCAGAACCTGACCCCTGTCATCTACAAAATACAAAAAAAGAATAAGAGCAAACAAGAGCATACAACAAACAGCCAATCAAAGCGATCCCCAGTCATCTATAAAATACAGAGTAACAGGTAACAAACAGGGCAATCAAAGATCTGGAACCTCAAAAGTTATCTACAAGGAAGGTTATGGTGCTACAAAGTTACCTTAGTGACACTATGTAAGATTTTTTTCTTCTGAGCCAAACATTTTTTTTTTATCTACATCCATTACTACCAAGTACATTATATATGCGCACCATGAGAACTCGTTGAAATCTCAAGTCAAGAGCAACTACTGTATAAGTAGAATTTTTAGCCAGACAAAAATTTAGCAAATTATCCCCCAAAAATTGTATTTATTTACAGCAGGAAGTAATTTTATAATGTCAAGAAAGATAGCTATAACAATCGATACGGAATAAATTGTTCACGATAATCAATTTTTGAGACCTCAAAACCCTCACTTATAATGCCAAAATTAAATCTTCGCTAAAAATTCTGCTTATGTGGTAATTTTTTGGTCATTGTTGGGAGTCCAAAACCCTTGATATGAAATTCACCACCCAGTGGTGTCAGTTACCACACTGCTGGTGGCGTTTCCTTTAATTGCTGTTGACTTACCATGTAGAGTTACAGCTAATCTTTCCCCATGTCGATCCATCACCATACTTTGTACATGTCCCCCAATCCTGTATGAAAGAAATTCAAAGAGAAATTAGTTTTTAAAAATAAATGTAATGCAATTAAAAAGTGCCTCTTTATGTCATCTATGATACATTAAGACTTGGTACAGAAAAACATGCTTATAGCAAACACACTTATAATGAATTAACATTTATTGTTAGGTGATTTTCATAGCCCTTGACTTTAAAATATATTGAACACTTAATGGATACAACAAATTACGCTTCTAACATAGCACATTTGTCAGTTCCTAGCACAGACTGAGGTTCATTGAAAAATTATCTTTAATAGGACTTTTTAATGTCCTCTGTCAAAAATGAAAGTCTTAATTATTAAACTAAAATATGGAAAAAGGACTTCTAATGGAATGGAATTGCACTGGATTAACAGACCCACTGTACCCAAACTTTCTTTACCAAGGACAAGAGCAATCAAATTATTCATATATTTTTAGATATACATTGTGAATCTTTGATTTTAATGATTCAATAGCAATTTTATAACTGGTTCTTCAAAGTTTCATATTCATAAACTGTATAAACTCCTACACACTTGACCATATTCCCATCCACAGTGGCTATTTCAACCTCTGACAGATTGACAGACACAACAGCTGACTGAGATCCACCAATCACAGTGGACGTATCATCTTCACTGGTGGAAAATGTAAGGGAGTATATGACTGGCTCATTTTCAGTGGCAAATAGTAAGGTTCTACCATCTGGACTCCAGCATGCAGCCTATTTAAACAAAGTTGAAAAATGTTTGAAATTAACTTTTTTTCACAGGAATATCATATCAAATTGTCTCCACAACTATTAGTCATAGATTGTTTTTGGTAGAAAGAAAAATGGTTTATAGTGTAGGTTGGATAAAAAAATTATTTTTAAAAAAATGGTTCAACTATTGCATAATTATTTATCCCCTGGATTGTGTGTCTGGAATATATCCCTGAATAGACTTCTAGATCTCAAGAACCTAAAATCCTCCAATGTAAGAAGGATCTTTTCTGTTTATCAACTTAACAGTGGATTACCTTACAGCGACTTGTGCATTTCGTCCACACTTCACAGGTCCATTTCTTTGTTTCCCAAACTCTAAAACAAAGACACCACACAATGAAAATCAAATGGCTTTAATCAGTGTTGGAAATCACTCTGAACTGAAATTAAAACTGGACTTATGAAAGAAAATAAAAACAAGAGGCCCAGGGGCCACATCGCTCACCTGAGCACTTTGGCTAGGAAAAAGCAGAAATCAGTTCAGTCTTGAAAGGTTGAAAAGTTTAAATATAAAAGTGGTTCGGGGGGGGGGGGGGGGGGGGGGGGGGCTTGAATTGATTAAATTTGAATCTACATTATCTGAGAATGCTCCCACTTAAATATGACCAATCATGGCTTTGCAGTTCTTGAGTAGAAGATTTTTAAAGATTTAACCTATGTATTCCTATGTAAAACTTTGATCACTCATTGTGGCCCCACCCGACCCCCAGGGGTCATGATTGAACAAACTTGAATGTACACTATCTAAGAATGCTTCCATATAAATATGACCAATCATGGTTTTGTTGTTCTTGAGAAGAAGATTTTTAAAGATTTTTCCTATATATTCCTATGTAAAACTTTGATCGCCCATTGTGGCCCCACCCGACCCCCAGGGGTCATGATTTGAACAAATTTGAATGTACACTCTCAGAGGATGCTTCCATGTAAATATCACCAATCATGGCTTTGCTGTTCTTGAGAAGAAGATTTTTAAAGATTTTTTCTATATATTCCTATGTAAAACATTGATCACCCATTGTGGCCCCACCCGACCCCCGGTGGTCATGATTTGAATAAACTTGAATCTACACTACCTGAGGATGCTTCCATATAAGTTTCATATTTTCAAGCACAGTGGTTCTTGAGAAGAAGATTTTTTAATGATGCCATTAATTTTTCACAAATTCTTAATTATCTCCTCTTGGAAGAAGGCGTGGCCCTTCATTTGACCAAATTTGAATCCCCTTTACCCAAGGATACTTTGTGGCAAGTTTGGTTGAAATTGGCCCAGTGGTTCTGGAGAAGAAGTCGAAAATGTGAAAAGTTTACAGACAGACAGACAGACAGACGGACGGACTACAGACAAAATGTGATCAGAAAAGCTCACTTGAGCCTTCGGCTCAGGTGAGCTAAAAACTAAACTAGAACTGTCATTAAGACTAATAGCCACCAACATGACATACTGAAAACATGCATAATTGGAAAGAACAAAGAGTGAAAGTTTAAATTGCCTTTTTTATGCAACCAAATATCTCATATAACTATATGATCATTGCATATCATCTGAACATACATGTAAAAGGCATTTGAATAAAGCTTCAATCTGCAATCTCTGACAGAATTACATGTTTGTCTTGGACAAAGCATCTTCTCTGAATCTCTTCACCTTGACAAAATGGCTTTGACTCATGGCAATGACACAACCTTTGTCAAGAACAACTGAGTCATGCAAATTTTAAGTCCCTACTATATTTAAAGGTATTTTCCTCTGTGAACCTGTAAAAAATTACCTTAGTTCAACATTTAGACACACCTGAACATAAGCAACCTTTGTGTTACCAAGTATTAGCTGGCTTTTTATTTTGTGTACATGTAATAATTTCAGAATTTGAAGCATTTTTGAGGCCCACCAATCAAATCAAGAATATGTTTGGAATAAGTTTTTACTAGATTAGGATGCTCAATATAAATTCAACCAACTGTTTAAACAAACTTGAATCTACATCACACACTAATGCATTTACTAGTAATCTAGACAATTTTGCCTAGCAGATACTTTTTTTTACAGATGATTCTTCAAGATTTCAAGGCAAAACTTTTGATCCCCTTTTTGTCTATTTATCATGTTTATGCCATGGATTAAACAAACATGAATCTTGATCATCACAGGATGTTTGTAATCATGTGTAAATTGAATAATTGTAACTTTGTTAATCTTGAGATTAAAAAAAAAAAATCAAATCTATGCAAACTTTTGAACCCTTTTATGGCCCAATCCATGCTAAAGGGGCCATGGTTTGAACAAAAATCCTATCAAATCTACACATGTAGGTAATTTTTGGGACCCTTTCATGGCCCAATCCATGCTGAAGGGGTCATGGTTTGAACAAATATCTTATCAAATCTATGCAAACTTTTGGACCTTTTATGGCCCAATCCATGCTAAAGGGGCCATGGCTTGAACAATCTTGAATCTACACTGAAAGTGGATGTTTGCATATACATGAAAGTGTAAAATTTTCTAGAAATTCTAGCTTTTGTTGTAATTAACATTTACAAGAATCAAAGCCATGTATTAAATTTACACAGGATGAAATTACACCATTCAGTCGACAGAATGGTAACTGAATGGTCACTGAAAAGTTCCTTTCCTGTGACTTTTCCGTGGTCTTTCAGTTACCATTCCGTCGACTGAATGGCAGATACATTTGAGTGGCCTTTCAGTTATCTTTCAGTTGTATCTTTTTATTGAATAATCAGCTTATTTTTTAACTTAAAAAGTTTATTTCACGTTTTCTTATTATAATGATATTAAATTAATCTATTTTCAAATAAAAAAAAATTTTAAAAAGTGAATATAAGAAAAAAATTTCATGCCGAAAGCCGCGATCGAACCTTGGTCTCCCGCTTGATAGTCCGTGACATTATCCATTATGCGTGGGCGTTTTGTTGACTGGTTCATAATTTAAAATCAATAAATTTGTGGAAATCGAATTGGGACACCCAGTTCACCTGTTGTATTGAGGAGCTGGGCAATGTGTATATATCTTATATACATTTTGTATGTTCTATGTGCGGATTTTTGGGGCTGACTAATTAATTACACATCTCCTATCGGGATGATGACAATTACCAGCGAGGGGCACCTGTTTTTTTTTTCTCCAAAGAAATGATTCAAGATGGATCCTCATCTTGGAAAATGTAAATTCTTAAAAATGATATCTTTAAACATGCTAAATTATTGTGCTATTTTATAAATCAAGAAACAAAATTTACAATATAAAGGTTCTTCCACAAGAGGCATAAATAATTAATTCAATCTGTTTATTTAAAATAATTTTAAACAATATTTTTTAGAAGCTAAAATATTACACGATTTTAACAATTAAGAAACAAAATTTACAGTATTAAAGTTTCTTCCAGGAAAGGCATAAATAATTAATTCTGTCTCGTCTTTCATGACCAAATATTTCCATGAAAACTAACCGCATTAAACACTGTGATAGGTGGATATAAAAATAATAAATAACTATTTTATAGTTGAAAAAAATAAGAAAACTTTTTTCTTTTTTATTTTAAGAGCATTTTGACCGATATCCTTGATTTTTTTTCAGATTGACTGTCTGTTTATTCATTTGACAACTTATCAAATTGAATAAGCTTCTGAAAATATTCATAACAGATTTAGAGATTTTACTTAAAGAAAAAAATAAGACAATTCTATTCCTGTGAATTAAATTCTGATACGAATATTATTTTTCATCATTTGAATGATTTTCTTTTTCAAGATCAATTTTCATGAAACAAATTAGAAATTCGAAAATCATTTTGAATTTTATGAGTCCACAGTTGAATTGTAATCTTTAATGTTTATAAAATTATAATTTACTAGACATAGATGTTATAGATAATAATCACAATTTAACATTCTAGTAATCAATTTAAAGACGATTGAACATCTAACCATTACCAGTTCTACTTATCTGAATTTTATATTGAATAAGAAAACACTTTTAAAAATGTGAATAATTTCATTTAAAAAAAATTTAAGGAATAACTACTGATAAACTAATGAAAAGGTAGTTGAATTACGACTGAAAGGTCACTGAAAGACAACAGAAAGGTCACTGAAAGACGATGGAAAGGTCACTGAAAGGCAATGGAAAGATGACGGAAAGGTCACTGAAAGATTACTGAAATGTGTCCGCTGAATGGTGACTGAAAGGTACCTGAATTGTGGCTGAAAGGTAAATGAAAGGTCACTGAAATGTACCTGCCATTCAGTGACTGAATGGCCACTGAAAAGTCACTGAAAGCCGTTTTTCAGTTTTAACTGAAAGGTCTGGTTTCTTCCTGTGAACCTTTACTGTAAGAAAAAACGGTCGAACCATTTACCATAATGTATGACATTATGTCTTCCTCTTTAATTTATGTAATGTGATGTAGCATGACATTTAAAATATACAACAATCTGACAATTAATGTATATACTACAGCTGATCAAATACCAGACTATGTACATTAAAACATGCTTAAAACTAGTGTTCTTTTTTTTACAAACAAAAACGTCTCCCCTTCTTTACAAACATTAAGGATTGCAATAAGATCATCGGGGTAAAAAATTAAAATGCAGTGCATCTCAGCTTAAATTTATCGATCTGTGTACAAAATGTCAAGTCTTTTATTGACCTTGACTTTATAAATGGGCGGAGGTTAAAACTTCTGTTGAAATGCAACACTCCTTTTTCTCTATACCACCTCTCCTTGTTCCAAGTTTGAAGTTATAATATTAAAATCCTCCTAAGTTTATGTCTAGTAATTTTTTCAATTTGAAAAAAAATGAATGAATGGGTTCCAGGTCAAAATTTGCGTGCCGGTCATTTTGTCTCAATCTTCTTCTTATGTGACAAGTTTGAAAACCTAATGTACTGGGGTTCTTAGATTATGGCCTGGATTATATTTTGATGTAAAAGATTGACCTTGACTTTATAAATGGATCAAAGTAAAAAATTCATTGGAATACACCTTTCTTTTATCCCACCTCTCCATGTTCAAAGTTTGATGTCATTATGTCATAGGTTTCTTATGTTTTTGTTTAGTTGTTTTTTTTTTTCTCTATTTGACCTTGAAGAAAAGGGTCAAGAACAAAATGTGGGTGCTGGTAAGCTTGCCTCATTGTCTTCTTTTTATGTTAAAAGCTTGAAATTCTAATGCCAAATGGATCTCAGGTTATTGCCTGTACTATATTTTGATGTTAAAGATAAACGTTGACCTCATAAATAGGTCATGTTGAAAAAAAAAAAAAACACATGGTTTGCGGGCACGCCTCCTCAATACCATCTCCTAATGTTCCAAGTTTGAAGTTTTAATGTCAAATTGTGCCCAAGTTACAGCCTGCAATTAGCTTATCAATATTTACCTGAATAACCGGGATGGTGTGGCTGAAAAAACTTTGGATCCATCAGGGGACCATCGCAAGAGAGACACGCCCCCACCCCCGTGTCTTCGGAGTGGTACACAAGTCTCCATAGGAACATCCCAAGCCTGCAACAAAAAATAGAACACGACTTATTCAGCTTGACTCATGTATTTACCTTTTAACAAATGTATAATCTTTCAAGAAATACAGACTACTAATACATATATAGCTTTGCATCAAATTAGGGATACTTACTAAAACACATTAAATCTTTACATTTTATTTGATTTGAGCGACTTTTTTGTGTTAATTACATGTAAAAGATGACCCAACTGGAAAAATCTGCTAAGTTACTTTGGAGATTACCCTAATAAATACAATGTATTCATAAACATTTGTAAAAGTATAAGGAATTTTAGTACACCAAGAACTGTGTTATGTGAACTACAAAAGTACTAAATTATTATTTTAACACATTTTTGAGCAAGTGGAACACCTTTTTACGAACTTTTATAGAATTACCTTCCAAATTACCTTCCATGATCGATTTTAATTTATCACTTTCTTTTTGCACAGATAATGCAATTTCTATAACTGATAATAGTCACAGTTAAACCTTGTTATTTCTAGCCCAATAAGATCAAGATCAAATTTCGAGATATCCATGGGCTGGAGATAGCAACTGAAGGTTAAAAAACGTAAAGAATAAGTTGTTGGGACTGCCAATCAAATCATTTCTTCATTTCTCTATTTCCCTGATATTCAAAATATGAGTGTTTGAGATAACCAATTTCAACTATTTTTTTTCGAAGAAATATTGCAAGTTAACTTTCAGAGAGTGTTGTTAAGGACTCAGAACGGTCTCCAAGATGACTGTTACCATAAGAGAGGTGTCCACCGGTGAGGCTGAGAGGAGGATCCTACCACTGGGGTCCCACGCCAGACAGGTCACGGGGGAGTGGTTAGTCTGCTGTAAGACTTGACATGAACTTGTAGATGGTCTGTAAAGGTCAAGGTCACATTATTAAAAACAATCAAAAACAAGATGTGTTTGTGAAACACTGATGCCCCCGTATGGCAGCTTATGGCAAAGGTTAAAGTTTCTCAAATGCAAGTCAAAATCCAGGCCAAAAGATAAAAAATGTTGATACCCAAAGAAAGATCTTGTCTCGAGGAATACACCTGTGAAATTTGAAAGACCTAGATACAATTGTTCAAAAGTTATGGCGAAGGTTAAAGTTTTTTAAATAAAAGTCAAACGTCAAGGTCAAGGTCAAAGTGGTTGGTATCCAAAGGAAGACCTTGTCACAAGGATTACATATGTGAAGTATGAAAGCCCTAGCACCAACCAGTCAAAAGTTATGGCCAAGGTTAAAGTTTTTCAAAAGAAGGTCAAACTCCTAGGTCAAGGTCAAAGGGTCAAAGTGGTTGGTATTCAAAGGAAGGTCTTGTCACAAGGATTACATATGTGAAGTATGAAAGCCCTAGCGTCAACCATTCAAAAGTTATAGCCAAGGTTAAAGTTTTTCAAAAGTAGGTCAAACTCCTAGGTCAAGGTCAAAAGGTCAAAGTGGTTGGTATTCAAAGGAAGGTCTTGTCACAAGGATTACATATGTGAAGTATGAAAGCCCTAGCTCCAACCATTCGAAAGTTATGGCCAAGGTTAAAGTTTTTCAAAAGTAGGTCAAACTACTAGGTCAAGGTCAAAGTGGTTGATATCCAGAGGAAGGTCTTGTCACAAGGAATACACGTGTGAAGTTTGAAACCCTAAGCACCAACTGTTCAAAAGTTATGGCTAGGGTTAAAGTTTTTCAAAAGTAGGTCAAAGTCCAAGGTCAAAGTCAAAAGGTCAAAGTTGTTGGTATCCAAAGGAAGGCCTTGTCACAAAGAATACACAAGTGAAGTTTGAAACCCCAAGCACCAACTGTTCAGAAGTTATGGCCAAGGTTAAAGTCTCATAAAATTTTGCAAAAGTGGGTCAAACTCCAAGGTCAAGGTCAAAAGGTCAAATATGATGGTACCCAAAGAAAGGTCTTGTCACAAGGAATACACACGTGAAATATGAAAGTCATAGCTCCAACCAATCAAAAGTTATGGGCAAGGTTAAAGTTGACAACAGACAGACAGACAAACAGACAAACGGACAAACAGACAAACAGATAAGCAGACAAACAGACAGACAGGACAAAAACAATATACCCCCGGGATCTTTCGATCCGGGGGCATAATTACAAAGCTCACCTCAACAAATGTTAATCTATAAGTGATGGCAATGTGTCTCATCAATTGAACGTTCGTCCTTGCAAGAATGGTCACTAAAGGACTTACAGTCACTTGGGATTGGACCTGCCCTAAAAACTTTAACCTGATCACTCATCTGGAATATGTTAGATCCAGCATCCAAAGCATGTACATGTATACTACTATGCTTACCTGGTATCTTACCTGGTAGCTAGTGACGTGGGCTCTACCTGCCTTATCTGTTAGTTACCAATCTTACCTGGTAGCTAGTGAGGTGGGCTCTACATGCCAGATAAGAACACAGGACTGACAGCCAACAGCTAGGACAGAGGCTGACTGAGGTCTGTAAAGGTCACATTATGGACATTAGTTATCTGCATGTAATGCTATAATTAATATAATATGCAACCATTTCCAAGTCTGTGAAAATTCACTTCTATCAAATGTAGATGCCAAAATATAATTTTTAAGTTGCTTACTGAAGAGCAGCCAATTGAGTGGAATTTCTGTATCTACAGTTGTAAAATTAAAATATTACATTTTAAATGACAATTTTGATTTTAAAAACTTTACTGCCAGGCCAAAGCAGCAACATTTTTCTGTAGCTTATGTTTGAGAGTGGGAACCAGATCACTTTTCCCAGAATGCACTTTGATCGAATCATCACCAAGGGCGTAGGCAAATTTGAGTGTATGAGGATGCCAGGCAAAGGCACGTACTGGACTACGGGGCCTGAAAGACAAAATACATGTTCTGTGTATACAATATTTAACATTGTACTGGACTACTGGGCCTTAAAGTTAAAATACATGTTCTTTATATACAATATCTAACACTGTACTCAACTACTGAGGCTAAAAGACAAATACATGATCTGTGTATATACAATATTTAACATTGTACTGGACTACTGGGCCTGAAAGACAAAATACATGTTAAAGTTTATAATAAAGCAACATTGTCAGTCCCATGCACTTTGTTATAAGTGTCTTTTACTGTATAGTGTTTTCAATGATAAGTAAGATTTAATACATAGTCTCATTGTGTGTCAGCAACACATAAAAATGTCCTATATTCCTTTTCTTTTAATATAGCTTTCAACATCTCAATCTTTCTGAAAATTTTTTCTTTAAAGAAATGCTAAAATGACAAAGAAATTCCTTTAAAGAATGATAATATGCATATGTTTCCTTACCAGTTAGATATGTCTGTAAACTTGGTAATGATTTCTTCATTAGACATCTGGAATAAGAACAACAGTAGATTTAAAGTAACAAAGCATTATACTCTGATATTCATTTAAGTTAATGCAAATCATTTTTATAATTTTCTTTTTGCATAAATATGACTAGGTGTTAGGAAAAAAAAACAAGATAGGCCACATCGCTCATCTTAGCAATGTGGGTAGGAAAAAAATCAAATATCAGTTTAGTGTTAAAAAGCATAACTGCATAAGTGGTCCCCACCTACCCCTAAAAGGCAGAAGGGGTGGGGTGGGGGGTATGATTTGATTTTGATTTTGAACAAAATTGAATCTGCACTAACTAAGGATGCTTACATATTTTTTTGACTGTGATTTTTTTCCTACAAGTTTGAACTTTCACTGTTGCCCCGCCCTACCCCCCGGGGTCATGATTTGAACAAACTTGAATCTACACCACCTGAGGATACTTCCATATAAATATGACCAATCATAGCTTTGCTGTTCTTGAGAAGAAGATTTTTGAAGATTTTTCCTATATATTTCTATGTAAAACTTTGAATCTACACTACCTGAGGATATTTCTACATATGTTTCATCTTTCCTGGTACTGTGGTTGAGAAGAAGACTTTTAAAACATGCCAACAAATTTTCACTATTTCTAAATCATCTCCCCTTGAATGAGGGCATGGCCCTTCATTTGAACAAATTTGAATCCCCTTCACCGAAGGATGCTTTGTGGGAAGTTTGGTTAAAATTGACTTTGTGGTTCTTGAGACAGACAGACTACAGACAAATGTGATTAGAAAAGCTCACTTCAGCTTTCAGCTCACGTGAGTTAAAAAGATTTCTTTTGCAATACAAACTATTTTATTAATAGTTCGACATGTAAAATCTCAACATCACATGTATCAGACGATACTGTAGATCACTAAATTTTAGCAATACCTTATTTTCTCCGATAGGTATATAGTATTTAAAAGCCAGACAAATATTTCACTAATTCTGGTTATTTCTCTATGTAATCTACACTCTTTAAAATATACCGGTAAACAAGAATGAAAATTTTGCAAACAGACTGTCTTGCAAAGACATATACAGCATAACCTCATTATCTCGAACCCGATGGGACTGAGAAAATGCTTTGAGATATCCAAGGGTTCGAGATATGCAGGGTAAAATAACTTAAGGAATAAACATTTAGGACTTCCAAATCACTTCAACATATCCATGTATTCGAGTTATCTGTGTTTGAGATACCGAAGTTCGACTGTGTATGAGCCACTGGCAGAATGCTACACTATTTATTAAGTACTGCAGTTCTGAGATAATGTGTTTTACTTACAGAGAGATGAGGGAAGACAGATCCATGAAGAGAGTTTGCCCATCGGACAAAGGTCAAGGTCTTCTTGGCCAGGACACCTACACACTCAGGGACTACAAACAAAAAGACAGCATTTAATGAGGAGTTGACAGTTTCTGAAGAGGGGTGCAGAGTTATAAACCATCATTTGATGATGAATTTATTTACTTTCATGAATATGAAGCACTGGACAGCAGACAACAACGAAAGATTTAAAGAAAAATTAATCATGTTCTGTTGTTATACATGAAATAGAAACTTTTTTGTCATAACATTTATCTTCATTTCATAGTTTCTGGAGGGGCAAGTAAAAATTGAGGTAGGGTAAGTGAATTTTGACCACGCACATGCTCCCACGGCAATTGCTTGAACAATCTAGTTGTCAGCCCCTGTGGATTGTCTAATAAAATGTCTAACACATCCCTTCCCCCTTCCCCTGATAATGAAAAATCCATGAAATTCTACAACTATGATGTTTGATTAAGTTGCATGGACTCTGTAGCTATAGTACTTACCTTCCTGACTGCTATTAACTATCTCCTCAAAAACACCTGGTGTCCCCATTTCATACCTGTCAAAGAAAAGGATACTTAGTTACAAAAAATTACATCTGGCGTCCCCATTTCATACCTGTCAAAGAAAAGGATACATGTACTCAGTTACAAGAAATTTCTAAAAGTATGGCATAAATTCTGACACTTCATTTCTGCAGATTTTTAAAATTGTGATTGGTTTTGTAATTTACTGATAATTTATTAGTATAGATTCCTTATTAAACAAAAAATCTTAATTTTCTGACATGACTCATGACGAATTTACATGAGAACCACAAACGATTATTTTGTCAACTTATCAATTCATTGAATAGTTACCCTCAAAATTACGTCCTGGCAAACCAGCAGAATTTTGCTTGCCAATAAACATTACCCCCCACAAATGAAAATGATTTCTCAGTATAATTTGGAACTATAGTACACTAATTTTAAAAGAATGTTTTTGTTTTTGTTTTTTTGTTTTTGGTGTCGTGAAAATCAATATTACCAGGCATGGAGGGCTCTCTTCCATACTGTCTCGTTGTGAGGTAGGAAGGCTGATTTCGCATTCTCACGGTGGGTCAAACTGCTTGATCCACTACCAGAAATATTCACATCTGGGTACCCTGCTGGCTAAAAATAGATTCCAAACATTCAGATTATCATGTATTCTAGTCAAACTCTTAATTAAATAAAAATCTTGATTACGGACATAATTGAGTTTTTACATGTGTTTATCATGTTCATAATTTGTTGAAGTGCCCTGAAAGATCACAATAGTAATGGGAGTTTACTCTGTTTAGCCTTACAAAGCTGTACATGTATTTCCACCCATATTTTTAAAGCAGTCTTGGCACTCGTAGTTGGAAAGAGCTGGAAAAGAAAGTCAAGGGTAGGAATAGCTGAAGGAGTCCTGTATATAGCCTATGCCCCCAAAGGGGGTAGCAGCCTTAAGTAAGTACAAGAGGTACTTCGTTAAATGACTGGTTTTACCTTTTTTTCATTCATGGTTTAAATTTTTATATGATCCTGAAGTGCTTGGTGAATTGACCAGGCAACCTTTTTGGATTGAGATCTTACCTTTTTTTACCATTTAGAAGTGTATGTAAAATATTTACCAGTTAAGAAATTACCATTTTATCATGTTAAGCAGCATCTGATAATTTAACAGGTAAAGATTTACCTTTTTAAAAGGTTTACAAGTCCTAGTTAAATTGATCAATTAAGGATATACCTTTTTACAGGGTTTAGAAGTGCTAGATAAATGGGCCAGTTAAGGACCTACCTTTTTATAGGGTTTAGAGGTGCTTGGTAAACTGATCAGTTAATGACTTACCTTTTTATAGGGTTTAGAGGTGCTTGGTAAACTGACAAGTTAATGACTTACCTTTTTGTAAGGTTTAGAGGAGCTTGGTAAACTGACTAGTTATGGACTTACCTTTTTGTAAGGTTTAGAGGAGCTTGGTAAACTGACCAGTTAATGACTTACCTTTTTATAAGGTTTAGAGGAGCTTGGTAAACTGACCAGTTAATGACTTACCTTTTTATAAGGTTTAGAGGAGCTTGGTAAACTGACCAGTTAATGACTTACTTTTTGTAAGGTTTAGAGGAGCTTGGTAAACTGACCAGTTAATGACTTACCTTTTTATAGGGTTTAGAGGAGCTTGGTAAACTGACCAGTTAATGACTTACCTTTTTATAGGGTTTAGAGGAGCTTGGTAAACTGACCATCTGTCCATTCTGTTCACACACTGTTAAGTCTCCTTCTGAGGGGGCGGGAGGAAAGGTGGTAAAAATGCTGCCCTCCAACATAGTCTGGGAGCAAAACAAATAAACGTGGAATGGATTACATGTCTTACTTTATATCTAAAATGTAACTGTAGCAAAAATTAAATATTCTAGGGATGGGTATCAGCAAAAATTTCGTATCATGATATATCACGATTTTTTCCGTGAAATTTTTACACACATTTCAAATGAATTTCCATCACATTTCTTAAAAATATGCTATAAAAACATAACTTTACTATTTAATTTTTTATTTATTTAATTTATAGCATATTTTGATGCCGTTGTTTAACTGTTTTCAACCTTTTTTTACACTTCCTATAATTCTCATTCAATAGTTTGAACAAATAAATGAATAATATCCGGAATTTATAGTTATGTACCAAATACTGGTATTTTAGTCTCCTTATCAAGATATGTATCATGCAATGAAAAATCGCGATATACCTGTATACCAATAAAATCGTGCATCCCTAAAATATTCCATTAAGTTTAAGGGTTTATATTGCTTTACAAGTACAAAAGCAGGGGGGGGGTTATATATTTTTGGTACATTCATACATTCAGCATCCAAATAAAAATTTACATATTAAAGATTATTCTCAGGGAAAAAAGCGGATTGGATTTATAGTTCTTTTCTTCTTCCATACGAGACAAACTCTAAGTAGAGCGTTATACTCGGGTACTGCCACACTTCGGACAAGGCTAAAAACCCAATCGGGGCACTATGTACAATAAAAAGGTAAAAACGACTGGCGTGCTTAGGAGATGATGGTAGACAGCTGGCACCTCGTGTATGAGTCCAGCTGTGACTTGAAGGACTCTAAAGTTGGTGCTGAGGCAACTTCAGATGGTAAGTGGTTCCAGTCTAGTATTGTTCTCGGAAAGAAGGAGTAACGATGTGCAGCTATCCGAGTGTGTGGTAGACGGAAAGTGTGGTTGCCTCTGGTCCTGCTGTCACTGGATGTTAGGTACAGATCTGCAGGAATTGCCACTAATGCATGTTTGATTTTATAAAACAACACAAGCCTGATTTTCATTCTTCTTATCTGTAGTGGTTCCCAGTGGAGATCTTGAATCATCTGGGTAACACTGCCAGGATGGCGATCATGATAGTTCTTGGTGGCATATCGTGCTGCTCTTCTTTGCACTTTCTCAAGCTGATGGATTTGCTTGGAGTTCCAGGGATCCCATGCTGCGCAAGCATATTCAAGGATTGGTCGAACTAGTCCCTGGTATGCTGCAGATCTTGCAGATGTCCGGCATCCCCTCATATTCCGCCTGATAAACCCCAGTGTCTTGTTGGCTTTGGATGCAATGTTATTGATGTGGTTGTCCCATCGTAGATCTTTACTGATGGTGACTCCAAGGTATTTTCTGGAATCAACCACGTCTAGGAGGTGCCCGTGTATAGTGTAGTTAGCAGTGATGGGATTCCGCTTGTTGGTAATTTGTATAACTGTGCATTTTTCTGGGTGGAATGCCATTTGCCAGTCCTCCTCCCATCTAGTCAGAGAATCCAGATCCTTCTGTAAGGTATCTGCATCAGCCTTGTTTGTAATTGGTCTGCATAGGAGACAGTCATCTGCAAAAAGGCGAGCATCTGACAATGTCCTTTCATGTAGGTCGTTGATATAGAGGAGGAACAGTAAAGGTCCTAAGACTGTCCCTTGTGGCACTCCTGACACCACTGGTGCAGTTTGGAAGTGTGGCCTTCTAGAAGCACTTGCTGTGTCCTATCTGTTAGGAAGTCTGTAATCCACTGTAGAGTGGTGCCTCGTACCCCATAGTAGTTTAGCTTATGAGCTAGCCGCTTTTGGGGGACTTTATCAAAGGCTTTTGAAAAGTCAAGCAGAATAATATCTACTTGACCTTTCTCTCCTGGATTCTGAGCCAGTCCGTTGATGGTGGACACCAACTGAGTTTCACAGGAACGCTTTGTACGGAAACCATGTTGACAGTCTGAGAGGATGGAATTCTCATCTAGATGGTCCATGACTTGGCTATGTATAATATGTTCCAGAAGTTTACAAGGAATAGATGTTAGTGATACCGGTCGATAATTTGAAGCTAAATGTTTGTCCCCTTTCTTGAAAATTGGGACAATGCTTGCCCGACGCCAGTCATCTGGAATCTTTCCTGTGTCCATAAAAGATTGGAAAATGGATGTTAATATTGGTGCAAATTGGTCAGCGTGGTCATGTAGAAGCTTAGCTGGTATTTCGTCAGGGCCAGTAGCTTTGTTGACCTTGATGTTTTTAAGGAGGGTGTAGACTCCATCTTGTGACATCTTTTGTTTTTATCTCTATTTTTTTCAACCAGTGAGCTCAATATATTTTGCAGCTGTATCTATGATAGATAGAATGTTCTATCGTTAAAATGATATCGTCCCACAGACTGGTGAGGGATTGTCCTGAGACAGGTTATCCTAATTCTGTCTATGGTTTTTATATAAGCGAAACAAGGTGGCTATAAAGGAATTTTTCATACCCCATAATTTTTAACAACTAGTCTCAATGATGACCTGATGCATTTTATACTCCATTTAGGTAAGAAGGTTTAGTTTTATTTCTAATCACAGCATGTACATAACGTTAACATTACAGAGGAAATTCGAAACATTCAGTATGAGATTTTGACCATGTCGATAAGTATAATGATTGTGACTTCCTGTCACTCATACGTTGTTCCTTTTCACATTCTTGTATCTTAACAAAGACAGATATAAAATTACGTGGATTTACCATTCATAGAGCTGGAATATGCATTCAAATCAACAACAACATTCTCTGAAAAGGAAAGTTGCATTTCCCGCAAAATTAATAAAAATAGAGGTAAGTGCGATCGTATTTCCGGAATTAACAAATTTAAATTCAGGGAGAAGAGAATGTCAGAAACTTCCCTATAGAAATGTTGATGGTAAAGTAGAGAAAAGTTAAGTTTAAAATAAATTTTTAGCTATAGGTTAGCTAGATAATACATGTATATATCTTTATAAATTACGAAACTTTATAAAAATAGAGGTAAGTGCGATCGTATTTCCGGAACTAACAAATCTCCGACATGTATGCAGAGTTGTCGTTCGTTCCTCTATGAGCCGCTAGTAGAGAGTGATTAAAGAGGGGGAAAATGTCAGAAACCTATCCATAGAAATCTTGGTGGTAAAGTAGAGAAAAGTACAGTAGTAAATTTAAAATAAGGTTAGCTACATATGTAGATAATATATATCTCTATAATTTACGAATCACGTGTTCTCAGTATCATAACTCCTAATGATGGTAAGTAGATGTTACTGTATAATCGTGATAAAAGGGAAATTAAAAATCTATCGACGATAGTCAAAGGAAAAATCTTCCGCTTCCCAGTGTAAAAATCAGAACCCCCCCCCCCACTAAAAAAAAAATCCGCAAGAAATTAAAAGAAATGTTCGAAACTGCGACGTTTCATTTTTTTAAGATGTTAAAAAGGCTATAAGCAATATTGTAGGACTTGTCAGCTTATGGAAGTTGATATTTTTGTTAAACGATGTGATGAGGAGTGGAAAATAGCAGTGGCGGATTCAGGGGGGTTTGGGGGGGGGGTCGGGAAAACCCCCCCGCCCAATCAAATTTTTTTTTTTTACAAGTGTCATTTTAACAATATATTTCATAAATGAGACTCTATCCAGGCCCATTGTTATACACGAAGAGGTGAAATATACAGCCACCACGAGAAATCCCTTTCCGCTTGAGTGCACACAATACACAGGTGATCAACAGTACAGAGATCACACAAGGTCATATACTAACAACCAAAACTGCACATAGTTATTACGGTTTTGGTATAATTGCTTAATATACTTTCAAGAATTTAATTGAATGTTACTTTATCAGTGTTTCTTGAACTACGTGAATAAACTGTGATTATTATTATTATTTAGAAAAAAAAATCAATTAATACAATATTTTCATGACATAATCAGGTTGCTTTTACTACTGGGAAAGTAGACCCTTCGAGTAATAACGGTTTACTAGTGGTTTACGTTGTGACCTGTACCAAAGAGCACATTGAAAGTGTTCCTTTTGTAGATGGAAGTTTCAATGCAATTTTAAAAAGCAAAAGATCTGCAATTTTTTTTAAATTACTGTTGAATGATGTTTTAAAAAAAACCAACTAACGGTTACAACTTTGTATTATGAATTAAGGTAAAACAGATATGTATAAAGTAGAGGTCCTGTGAAAACAAGAATTGGCCACTTTTTTTAAAATTCTTTTTCAAGACTTTTTTTTTTCTTAAAACATTGGGCTGGTAAGGGGGTAAAAAATAATAGAATTAAAGAGTGCATATAATTACCCCCCCCCCCCAATGAATAAGCAATTATTCCAACAATTTCCCAAAGACTTTTTTTTCAAACATTAGGCTGGTACATGTACATGCAAGTGGGTAAAAAAAAGAATTAAATAGTGCATATAATTAACCCCCCCCCCCACCTCCCCAAATGAATAAGCAATGAAATATCATTATTTGTTTATATACTGCAAATTATATGAACAGTATAGTCAAGTAGTTGAAAAGAGTAATTAAAGTTTCCACACAGAATCCAAATTTTCTAAGTGTTGGGAAATTGCACATCATGCAGTTGTATTTTGGTAGTTAGAGCTTCACATGCGACACATTGGACATGCATTTTAAAATGAAGAATTGGATACTATTATAATGTCAAATAACGATATTTCTAATTTTATCAGATTTTGCATTTAATTGTTTTTTTTTTCTAGAAAAGTCTTCTTTTTCATGTTTACAAGTTAAAATTAATCCCAAATTTTAATTTTTTGTTCAAATTCTCGAAAATTTGGGTAGGTAGGTCTTGAAAAAACAACTAGAAAAAAGTGGACAAAACTAACTAATTCAATTTAAAATGCTGGAAAATGCACCATTTGGAGCCATTTTTAAAGAAAATTTCTCGGGGGAGACCCCCCGAACCCCCACCTATGGGAGGGGGACACCCCCTCCCATGCCCTCCCCCTTCAGCTCTGAGGGCCTCAACCCCCCCCCCCCCCCCCCCACAGGAACTTCTGGTCCGCCACTGAATAGTGTTAGGAAACAGGATTGGTGTGTGATAAAAATGTTGATTTTTGTAGTATCCTGTACAAAGTGAATCAGATAGTATGTACATGTATATGTTGCGTTTAAACAAATCCAACAATATCATATGCTGCTGTAAAAATAAATCCATAAAATGCGGTTGTGAAAACAGGGACCCCTAGAAACACCAGACTGGTACTTAAAGTTTACTTTTGTAGCAGCATAGAATTAATTTCAGATTTTAATACTAATAAAGAATCATTGGAAATTGTGCATTACACAGTCAACATATTTCTTTGTACTTTCAGCAAACAATGCACTGCATGTCCTCTAAATATCTATACATGTATTGTCTACAGGTGCACTGAGTTTATTATGTAAATTGCATGCAGACAAATAAATCTGATGAATATCATCTTGCAATTTATTGCCAAAATTTATTAGTACATGTATCTAGTTTTGTGCAATAATTATTATTATTTTGTAAAACGATTCAATAATAAAATGTTTCATACTTGTTAAAAACCATACAATCTATTTTGACTGCTTACATTCGTTGAAGTCCTAGCCAAATTATAAGAATAAGCATAACCTTCTACACTAAACTCTGCTAAAGGAGATGGGTGAACATGACGAGCGATAAGCCTATAGTGTGACAAACATGAAGATGAAAAATTAAATTTCAATTATATCAAAATTTTCCTTGATATTTCGTCTAACATTAAAATATACTTTATGTAAAATCTCTACAATTTGCAAAAATCCCTCAAAGATTGAAATTATTTGCCTGTGAAATGTTAGACATACACTAAAGCGGGCAAAAAGAGTCATTTTCGCATACTATAACACTATCTTTCGATATGAGTGGGTCTTCGCTCCACCTTTTTGAAAGTTAATTCTCAAAGTTTACATAAAAATAATTATACATTTTTTAGTTACCCAAAATATGGAGCAATGACCCACTATACCTTAAAAATATACTTTTATGACATAACATTCGCATCTTTTCGAGAAATACTTGAAGTCCATTAAGTCAAGGGTCATATCACAAACATGATTTAAATGCCACTGTTCGTCAGGACTTGTGTAGTCTAGTGGTTAGCGTGATAGTCTCGAAAGAAAATGATACTCAGGATTTTTATTGCTAGGGTTCGAACCCCACGAATACCACATTATTTTTTTTAATAAAAGAATAAATTTTTCCGATAAATTTTCCTCAGAAATGTTTTGTTTATCACAATTTCATAAATTTCAATAATGAGAACTTTACTCTAAATATTAAATTCACAAACTGAACATGATTTTTATATTTTTGAAGCTATAGGCTTTCTGCACGCTATATTCGCCCATCTCCTTTGAGCTCCGAACTTATGTTGCATGAGTGAAAAGCTGGTGTGCAACAGCTATCTGGACAGCATAGCTATTCAACCTCTAGGGAAAATGCATTAATTTGGAATTTCGTGATCTAGTTTTGTTGCGATGTAAAAAAAAAATGTATATTCACCTTGAAGTCGGGTACAGGTGAAATAACTTTTTATAACCAATAGTTCTCGATCTATTTTTAGTCTAATGTAGAAAAAAAATATTCATTAGGTTCACTTGGAAGGCCGGGTGCAGATGAATATTTCATAACTAATTCTACTATCTAATTTAATAATTCCTAGCTTTCTGATTGGCTGAGATTTAATGTATAAAAAAAAATACTACACTATGTTCACCTGCACTTGACCTTCCAGGTGTGCACAAGAATATCTTTTTTCTACATTGAACTACAGAAAAATAGATTGAGAACTTCCAAATTGATATAATTTATTTAGTTGTTATTTCTCCTAAAAAACATTCTTCAGGCACGTAAAATCGGAGGTGGTAGTGGGATCCTTTTTTCTGAACGTAAATTTAAATCAATTTGAAAATGTTTGACATTTATTGTTTTCTATATGAATACAACTGGTCATGTTTATTTTTACCCCGCTTCTCTCGCTGCGTTTGGCTAGGATTTAATGCAGTAAATGTGGCATCGTTTGCTTAACGAGTTGGTATCATTTAATCATTGAATCATACAATGAAAAAATTATTGCTTCTTTTTTTAGTCAATATGATGATTTAGCCACCCTCGAAGAAGTCGAAGTACAATACATGTATATTCACAGAGCACTTAATTCAGGCTGGGGGAATATTGTACTCTCCAGGTAGCTAAACGGTTACCATCATTTTGTCCTAAAAACAGCAGTGATTGTATTATACATGTAGTATAGTTGTAAATTTTAAAGTTTAACGTCCAGTGTAGGAAAAAATGTTATATATATTCATCTGCCAGTGGAAGGTCTCTTAAATGCAGGTGAAAATAACTTAGTATGATTTCTCAGTCAATCAGAAAGCTTGGAATTATTCAATCATATAACACTTGTAATATATTTTATTGCTGATATCTGATTTTTTTCACATCTCCATTTTCATGTTCAGCAATAAATAAATTGTCATTCTTATCTGTACACAGTCCCCAAGGTTTAATCAGTCCACACTCTATGTAGCGGAGACACAGACCATTCCAGTCTATGATATGGACACACTGATTCTTGATATCAGCTGTAAGAATATGGCTCTGACTGTCTGTGGTGATTTCCCGGGGATAAAGTTGTTGGTACTTTAATTCAGAAGCATTCCCTGTATATCTGAATCTCAGCTTTCCAAACTGATTGACCACCACTACAGCTCCAGCTCCACTATCTGCCATACAGATATCCAGATTTCGGTTTTCACCTATGTACTTCGTGTAACACCCAGGTGATTACAGCGGTTTACCCGTTTCATCATATTGAATGGTGTATTTCTTTGTGGAGCCAGAATAAGCAACAACCTTTGACTGTTTGTAATCATCACTGTCCAAGATAACCAGAAGGTCTCCAGAGCTGGCGCTGCAAACACTGCGAGGTTTCCAATTCTGGAATCTGATCACTTCCTCTATCTCATCACTGGTCACAATATTTACAGTTTTATCTTTATAGTCTGTATAAACCAGATCTCCATCTTTTGTCACAGCTATATCTTCTGGCGTGTTTCCTGACTTACTTTTGACTGATTTGAGTGTTGAGCCTTGGCTGACGCTGATGAGCTTTAGCGAGCTATCATTTCCGGTTGTCCAGATTTGTTCGTCACTAAGACAGGCCACGTTATTAAGGCTCTCATACCCCGTGTCTAAGGTAGTGACAGTTTCGGGTTCATTTAGCAGTTGTTTATCTGAAGTAGACGAATCTTCTTCTGTTGGATTTAGTGTTGTCGTCATACTGTCATCGTCACTGTCATCGTCATCATCTGAATTGATGAGAACTTTGCTTATACATCCAAACAACTCTCTTAATTTGTGCGTTTCAATTTCCATTGGTATAAAAGTCGGGAAGGGAGCATTAACTGTTGAAGGGAGATTTCTGTATTTCTCATTGACTGATGTGTAATTTAAAGCCAGGGAGACATCATTAGAGGTGATCAAGTTTTCACACGTATGTATTGCATCTTGAATATTTTTGATTTCTTTTTGGATTTCATGTGAATGCTTCCTTAGAGCATCTAAGTGTTCCGTTTTCATTTCATCAAGTTCAGCTCTAAGTTCATTGACAAGCCTTTCAATTTCATCGTGCCATTTTTCTGCATGGTTAATTATAGCAGTGGATATCTGCGCGTATTTCTTTTGAACATATGTTGAAATATTAATGTAGGAAGGGAGAATGTTTCCTTCCAGCTCTTCGAAGTCCTTTTGAATGACTTGTTTCTTCAAACTGACTATATCTCCAATTAAAACGAGTTGATGTTCTTTGTGTAAGTTATTAAACATGATACACTCCAAACAAAGCGGGGTAATACAATCTCTACAAAAGGATTCACAATGGCGTTCCGCGTGATGGCTACAAAGAGGGAAAATAAGAGTGGATTTTTTGTCCTTGAAGTCAACAATTTTGTGAGGTATTGACAAATTATTAGAAAAATGTTCTCCCACACAGGCCTTGCATAGGTTGACAAGACAAGTATCACAGTGCAACTGTACCAATGCAGCCTCACACAGATCGCACCTTACCATGTCTGGATTATTTGTCTGGAGAACCATTAAACTGTTGTATTAATGTATCTGAAAAAGAGTTTAAAAACAATGGCCAAACAGTGTCGTAATAAACATGTCAGTCAAAATACGACCCATTGACAGTATTTGCAAAGAAGGTCATTAATGACGACCATTGTATTAATTGCAAAATGCTGACTTTAAACGGGATCGTTGAACGTCCTTTAACATCAACTTATTTGCCAGTAGGCGGTCTTGGATTAAAAAAATTATCGTACTCAGAACATGCTCTTGGTACCGAATGAGTTTGGAGACAAAAAACACCATATGCATTGATATTTGAATATTACTACTTAAATTTGGGGAAGTTGACGAGGATAAGTTGAAGTAATCCTGTTTGTCATAGACATATAATATTTTAGTTTCGTTGTTAGTTAGTCATGTTATATAGTCTGTTAAACATCCAGATATGAAACAGACGTGGCAGACTCTGTGGTGACGATCACTTCTGGTTTACTGGGATATATCGAGTCGACAAAGGAATAGAAATAACCTTTGTTAATTGATAAAACAAAATGTCGAATTGAATTAAGGCCACAACAAGGTCTTCCTCTCCTAGTGTGGAATTTTTTTTAATAAATTCTGCTTCATAAGAATATAAAAACAGGTCTGATAATAGAGGAGCACAATAAATGTCGATGCGTAATTAATTCCAACAACTTATTGGAAGACTTGGTCTCCAAAGACTATAAAGATATTGTCTGACAACTCGGGCATCTTTTTAATATCAACTTGAGTACTTGTACACGTGTGTAGAATCAGAATTTATTTATTTGTAACAGTAATTTTGCAAATGACCAATCACAAGATATGTAAATTTCCGAGTTCCCATTTCCATTTTTATTAAAGCTACAGTTTTTTTAATGATGTCAAAAAAATCCGCCTTTAATTTGTCATGAGGAATGGTTGTGCAACGTGGTGAAAGTCAAACATTTTGATGTTAGGACTATGGGAAAAAAACTTTGCGATTTTGAATTTAATAGAATTTTTTTTGTTTTTTTTTTTTTGTTGTTTGTTTTGTTTTGTTTTTTGTTGTTTTTTTCCTTGTTAATGTTGTTGTTGTTTTTTGTTTGTTTGTTTTTTTGAGTTTTTTATTTTTTTTTAATTTACATTTGACTTACACCTTCACTTGAACATACTGTAGCACAATACGTTTAAAAATTTCTTCTTTACAACAGATACTGGCAATATATTTGTAAAAAAGTACAGATCAATAAGAGGTAACTCAGAACATTTACTGGATCCTGCAATGTATCTTTTAAGGATTTTTTTTTTTTTTTGAAATTTGGAATCTGGTATATCTGGTAGCTACAGTATATATAATTATCTTATTATAACTTATTTTTCATTTCAAAGTATTTTTTCTACGCTAGCACTACGTACTTTATCTTCTTCATGACAACGAAAGTTCCAGTTCTTGCAAGAAAACGATTCCTCTGCATTTTACATATAATACATAATTGTAATTGATTTAGGAAACGCTCAGCAAGTCATATGACTCCTTAGTTTATCGGAGAAGAAAGCGGTTATAATCTTTTTTGGCTTTCACAAAGAAAATGCTACAATTATAAATAAATATAACGTTGTTGTAAGAAAAGCTAAACTGAAACATGTTGCTCATAAACTAACATAATGTACACATTTTTTTTTCGGGTTTCGTTGTTCGTGTTATTTAGTTTTTTTTCAGCTTTGCTTTCTCAAAAAAGTAAACTAAGAAGTATATGGTTGATAAATTCAATTATGAGAAATTTACCTCGGTCGAATTAAGCATTCACACCTCTGTATACAAGCGTTGATAATCCCCTGTGATATGATGTAATATTTATCAGTTTATGTAAAGTATGTTTATCTACAAAATATTAACGTGACTATCATGCAATATTACGATTTTTTATTGATAAGAATTGTCTACCTACACCTTTAAGTAACAAAGTCATTTGTCTATATATGTATGTCCTATTTAATTTATAATCATTACTGTCAAACAGCCAAAATGAAAAATGGACCCTAAGTAAATAATTAAGGTGTTCAACATGAAGATCTCTTTTTTCCTATTATACTTAACTGAGTGAAGCTTGATTGTGAATCTTTATTGTTGATTACATGTATTAGTATTCTTTATTTATCATGTACAGCTATATCACTTTTTGTCCTGACTTGTTATACAAGGAGAGGGTACGGATATGTAGGCTTTGTCTGTTTCACAACTCCTTGTTGAATTTACTGGTATTCAATAAAATATGTTTAAGCTAATTTAAATATGAAAATGGAAAGTTTGCTTAAAACAGTCTACTGATCATAACTATCAAAACAAGAGTCCTATGGACCAAAGCATTAACGGTCAGTTTCACAAACTATGACCAAGTTAAACCAATGCGGCGGATTTTACAGTTTAGTATAGGACTCTTTTATCACATTACGTGAAGATTGCCTCTTAGATCCTAAAAAGTGAAAAAAAAATAAATTAATATATCAATACATGTATGCGTTTTCAATAAATTAATGTTCAATTTAGCCCCACCCTGGGGACACAACTTTCAATGTTTGGCAAAGGGTTCATTGCTTTTTTGTCATAATGCATGCATACATTTTGCTTGCTAAATGTCCTAGAGTAAAGACGTATAACTGTATATTGAATTTTCGATGAACGACTACATGAAATTAAAGTGACGATAACGATCAGTGATCGATCTAAAAAAAAAACTACAAACAATACAAATATGTGAATAGGGAATAAAACACGGACCCCTGGAAATTCCGGAGGTGGGATCAGGTGCCTAGGAGAAGTAAGCATCCCCTGTTGACCAGTCACTCTCGCCATGTAATATACTACCTTATCCCCACTCTTGGGTCTAAATTCAAGGTCTCATGGATGCGTTAGGACAGGAAGCATTCTGCATACACGTACGCTTATTCCTGAAAAGCAAGATCTTTTTTTTTCTCTTTTCCTGACATGCTCCATTTTTTCAAAACTTTCTCAGCACAAAGATGACCAACAATACCATTTGTGAATGTGTAGCATAGCAAGACTACACAATCTGTCTGCCGTTAGTACTCTTCGACACCAAGTTTCAATATTCCTAGCGCTGAAAATGATCGCTCTCAAGAGCAACAGCTACTGGAAGTTCCAGTCTGGAACTGTAAGTAGTAAATGGCATATATATATATATATATATATATATATATATATATATATATATATATATATATATATATATATATATGATAAAAATCTTAGCAAGCGTTCTTTTGAATCTGTCATTTTCCAGTGTTTCAGCATATTTATATTTCTATACTCTGAATCACCAGGGATCGAGTGACAATTCTCGTTGTATTTTGATTCTTTCACCACCTTCTCTGAGATAACACGGGATCAAGTAAAATCTCAAAACAACGACTAAATAGATTTGGTGAAGTGGAATTCAGATGAAAAATAATATGATCAAGGAATATAACAAAAAATAACTTACTGTCTGTTAGCATCTCGTAGTTTGGATTCTGGAACCTGATTCTTCCTGAGAGATTTTCAATATCTTTCCGTACAAAATAAGAACAATTTTAACAAGCCTGATCAAGACCACAATTCCCTATTTGGTGAAGTGTATTGAGAGACTTTTAATTTGACCGGAAAAAGAACTTCAACGATTAATTTAAATCGCAGCCAACGAGCCCTTCAAACAACTTCTCTTTTCAGAATTACTCATCGCTCGCTGACACCATAGGAACGGCATGGACAAAATACTTCGCAAATGGATACCCATCTCTTCCCGACCTCTCTTGGATGCCTGCTATTTGGAGCATCCATCATAACCCTGCATGGCCCTGCATGCTTTCAAGATGAATTCCCTTCTTTTGAGCCATGTGTTCAGTTAAAGCATCGATGGCTGTTACTGCATTCATACGTACACGCTTCACAAGTCTTAGATAAAATCGTCCGACACGTTCACGAAATCCTCTTCTGTGTAAAAATAACAAGAAAAATTCTCTGATGTCCCTGATGTGAGGGTTTACTTCCATTAAGTGATATCACCTATTCAGTTGGTGATATCACCTATTAGAATATGTGACATCACCTGTTCATATTTTGTGTGAAATAACAATTGCTCCCAAGATTATACATGTACTGCATACATTTACTCTGTATAGGTAGTTTTTAATATGTAAAATAAGTTGCTCTATGGATCTTTTTTGTGTACATATTTATGATATATCATACGAACAGTGCCCCGCCCCTATTTGTGCCAAAAAGGAGATTTTACAGCGAATCTTCGGTTTATTTGATGAATGCCGAAATAGTAGTGTAAGAGGATGTGGCTCATATTAAGTTCAACAAATCCAGAGAATCTTTTATAATCTTTTTTAAAAGTAATGAAATCAATTTTATCATTTTTTGAATCAATGGTAAGAAAATATTGTTCTTCGAAAGTCTTTTAAAATTTCATTCTTTACTTTACGTTGAAGCCATATTATCTTGAAAAAGAGATCATTGATTATTTAATGTTTTGGGAAACGCAAAACGCAAAAAGGTGATATCACTCATTCGAACAAGTGATATCACCAATTCAAAACGAATAATTGATATCACCAATTCGAATACGTGATATCACTTATTAAAATAGGTGATATCACCAATTCGAAAAGGCGATATCACCTATTCGAGTAATTGATATCACCTATTCGAATATAAGTGATATAATTACCTATTCGAAATAAATATAGATAATATCATGCATCTACTGCATGAAATAGATGATATCATCTATTCGAATACTTATATCACTAAATTAATGGCAATAAATACATGTATACCATAACGGCGCCTCATACGCTGAGAGGTGCTGAATATGGTTGCTCACTGCTGTATAGCATGTAAATTATTATCAGAATAAATCATTTTCTCGGGCTAGTAGGAAACAGGGGGTTGGGGATGTCCCCTCTCCAATAATTTTGCAATAGAAAGCATATATATATATAAAAAATTTTGGGCTCTGCACCCCTCAATAATAACATCGAAAGACTTTTTCTATTGTCTTGAACTTCTGCCCGGTTGTGTTATGTCCCCCCCCCCCCAACATTTTAATTTGGCTATATTTCGCTTTGATAATACTGCCCATGTCAATTCATCGTCATCGCTAAACCACTATAAACGTCATAAACGGTGAGAAACTTCGACTGATGGTGTCGATATCTTATTTAATTATAATTTAAATTAATAAACCTATGTTAACTGCCTCAATGGTACAAGCACACAGGATGTGATGCGCTGTAATTTTTGTTGACGAAGCATGGGCGGATTCGAGAAATAATTTATGTAAAAAAAAAACGGGGGGGGGGGGGGGTCCACCACTTGATTGAACCACTTGATCACTTAAAATTTACACCCATTTGTAAGTGTTCGTAACATCTTAGAGAGACCTGAGCCTGACTTCCTCTAGCTATTTATTTGTATTTTCATGATCTATCATAAGTGCGTTTTTTTTTGGGGGGGGGGGGGGGAGGGATCGGCATGCGACCATGTACTGTATAGTCCTAAATATCTGACGTTTTCCAGTTTTTTTTTTTTCACGATTTTGATATTTGACGTGCCAGACGTTTTCCTTACATGTTCGATCCTATCCCCCCACCACAACCCCACCCCCACCCACGAAATAGGATTTTCGGAATTGGACAATTTTTAATTTTCTTCTTTTCTTTTTTTTTTGGCTTGTCAAGTTTTTTTTTCAGGTTTGAATTTTTTTCTCTTTCATTTACCCCCCCCCCTTTCAATTTGCTTCCGACGCCTATGGTGGTGATTATTATTTTTTTTTTTCATAAAATACATTTTTATTTCCGGAAATAAAGATTCCACTTGTTTAGGACCATGTTTGTAGAATTCTACTTTCATTTTACAAATCATGGCGGGAGAGGAGGGGAAAACAGCGAAGGTTGTGTCACAGGAGTTTATGAAATATCGCTCTCCTCTTGTCTCGCGATATGCTAGTCCAGAGATGGCCTTTAACTTTAGTGAAATGAACAAATTCACAACATGGCGCCGGCTATGGACCTACCTTGCAAAGTCAGAAAAGGTTTGTACTGTCAAGTCATTCTCATAGTCACACACCTGTAACTAGTCCTTTTAACCAACATTCATAAGTAGCAATGCCCAATAATTTTTAAGGAGTCAAATAATTGTCAGTTTTTTATGTTTGTTGCGTAAAGTATGACCCACTGATTCCATATCAGCAATCATTTCTCAAATCGGGTGAAAATTAAGTCTTGTATGAATGTTTAAAAAATGCAGAATTCATACAGAGTTATCTATCTTTCTGAGGAAAATGATTAGAAAGTGTACATTGGCCAATAAAAAGCAGATAATACAGGAATGCAAGATCAAAATATTTTTAGAATATAACCTAGGTATCAGTAGGGGTGAAACGATACACCTCCTTCACGGTTCGATACGTATTGTATAATTTTGTCTCGGTTCGGTTATTTTCGATACGATACATTTTGATAGAAGGAAACAAATTCTACGTTGTTTTATGTTTTCTTTTTCTAAATCTAGTCACATATTTTACGAATTTTATTTGCAAATTGACTTGAAGAAATTGATTAAAATTATTTGACTGTCAAAAATTATTTTACAAGCTATCAGTCATAAAAAATTTACGTTTTCTATACTTATTTATTCTGAGTAACGTGTTATACCTTATGCCAAACCCGACTGAATAACGATCCCGACCGAAAAATGAACCGAACCGAAAATTGGAGATTTTGCACCGTGTATCAAACCGAGAAAAAATACCGCGGTGCATCGATACCGCGGTGAACCGTTTCACTCCTAGGTATCAGTTATTGAATTTTATCTTAAATTTCACAATATTCTTGTGCCGTTGTTGAAACACAGAAGAATATATTGACACGAGATGTAAAATGCAAGAGTTGTCTTCCTTTGATTTCCTTATTAATATACAGTGGATTATGTGTCATTATGCATATGACGTATTGTCATTTCCAGTAATGAACTTATCAATAAAAGTTAAATTATGATTATAGATTATGTTTTTATTTGACTTTCATTGTTTTCTTCATCAAAGTAAGTCAATCTTGAAATTTATTCTTGTTAACTTTGAGATGCACCCTATTTTCGCCTTCGCACACGAAATAGCTTTTGATACGAGCTTTAATTGATAAAATACTTCAGTTGTTTAAGGACACAGTTTAAAAACATGAATTTAAAATTGTACATTGTTCGAGATGAAGTAAACAGACGTCAGACATTCAATTTGAATTGTTTACATTTTTTTCTACACACGTGTTGACTGCCATATTGGATATGAATGAGCCGATTTTAGCTACAGTATGCCTTGGAAAATTCGTGTGGCGAGCAAGAACGGTTGAATACTTGCCTGCATGTGATATGCATTTGTAGTGGAATACCTGAGGAAGCTATTAATGCATGTTTTGACAAATTACTCGTCCGTATATGAAAATTAGAGATATTTTAATATTTCAATCTATCTTTAAAACGTCTAATTGCGCCATACTTCAAACATTCAGGGTTGGTAATTCTAGGGGGCATCTCAAACTTCATAGAAAGGTCATCAAAACGTTTGAAAACACGAGGGAAAGTAGTTTATGAAGCCGTACTTTTCAAGCTCTTTTCTGATACGGAATCAAAACGAGGCTGAAGAAATTTGGAAAATTATCTCCCCCTTGCTTGGGCATTGCTATCATAAGTCTTTGCGTATGATTATAGAATAAAAATGTCTTATGAGAAATTTTAAGTGTTTTTCATATACGCTTTTAGAACATATTGACCTTAAGATTTCACTAAAGAGAATCTTTTTCCCTAGCAACGATCTCGGTAAGAAATGCATGAGAATAGACGACTTTCACATTTACAAAAGTTATTTCCCTTTGCGGGGTCAATCTGGGGTCACCTGGCGTAAGACACTGTTTTCCCTCAATACCATTACCAACTTTATGGGGCAATGTCTTACAAATGAAATCTATATGAATATGTTTGTTATGTTTTTTATGTTGCCCCAGACTATGACAATAGATGGTTTTCCATCAAGATGATTTAAACAAGAGTTATTTCCCATGGCTGCCATATTGTAGGTCAACATCCCCAGATCCCTTCATTATTCAACCAAGTTCAATTTGTTATACTGGGCACTGAGGTGAAGATAACACTGTTTTTCTTATGAATATACATTTGTTCAAGCTTCCTTTAATTCATAATTTCAATATTGTAAATATTTTTTACCATATATTTTTGGCAAGCGTTTTTAAAATTGGTTGCTCAAATTGGAAAATTTACTACTTTGACCTACAAGATGGCGTCCAAGGGGAATAACTCCGAGGAAAAATTTGTCATAGGAAAACCATCTGTACAGGATCAGATCAAAATTGTCCGATAGCGTTTAAAGGTTGAAAATATTTACAGGTAAGTTACAAAGGTTATAGAGAGAAAAATGAGCATGACGCCGACAACAGAAGATAACTCTTGCATATGTGAAATTCGTCTATGAGAACAAATTAAAAGTTTTCGAAACTAGTGAGCTGAATTCACACAAATATGGAGCAATCAAGAGTGTTTGAAATATGATGAGTGATGTATCAATCACAAGTGTAATGTAAAGATTGCTAATAAGAAAATCTTAAGAAATTATCATGGTAGGAATTCTGCAATAAATTCAGGGTTGTCTCAGCACTTTTTGGTACAGGGACCAGGTCCCTCTAAATTGGGAAAAATCCTCGACATTTTTGTCGAAGAACTACACACGCTAACTCTCAATCGATTCCCGCCTACATTTTACACCCATTTATTTCAATACTAATGGCAATTTGGCCGTAAAATCACATGTAATATACAATTGCATACATTTTTTTTCTTTTTTCTGGTTATTTAACACATGCAAATGAAACTATAATGCACTTTAAAATATATTTATTTATTTTTCTTTCATGAAATAACTCATAATGGTTACACTTGTTAAATAATGAAAATAAGTTCCCCAACCGAATCTACATATGCATGAGCTATCTATAGATCTCTATTCCATGACAGAGGAAATTCAAATTAGAAATAAACAATCATGACAGGGCTGTTGTAGATTAACATTAATCATGCATGACTGCTAAATGGATCAAATAAAGGATATGTTTGGAAAATTAGGTCATATGTACAAGAAAACACGTGTTTGGGAAATTTTTAAGTATGAAATTGGGAAAATCTAGCACTTTGTGCCATTGCATGGGAATGGGTCCGATATTCGGTCCAAATTTGAGGGGAGTGACGGCCCTGATAATTTAATATAACTTCGAAGCTGGAAAATGTGTTGAATAATATAAAGTATAGATAGATTTCGATAGACACTATTTTAGCAAGAGTTATTTCCCATTGGCCGCCATATTGGAGGTCAGCTTGCCCAGATTCATTCATTAATCAGCCAGTTTAAAATTGTCATACTGGACATTCAGGTGTAGATAACACTACAGGGATATACATTAACTTTCAGATTAACTTGCCCTTCGGGCAAGTGATCTCAAACTTTGACTTGTCCGAATGCAAAACTTGGTTGCCCAAATTTAGGAAAGAACTTAAAATGAAAATTATTAATTACTGTAAACGTTATGATAAGAAAAAAAAATGTGACCAAATACACTACTGTCAATTTGGCAAGTTGAGCTACCTGAAAAATGTCGATGCATGCTGCATTTGTACATAAATGAATACCACTGTGCTTGTAAATTTAACCTGCTTACACACACTGCCATGCAACAATAACCCTCCGTTTCCTTTTCATAAAATTCATATTTTTATGCGCCCGGATCGATAGATCGGGGGCGCATATTGTTTTTGTCCTGTCTGTCTGTTTGTCTGTTTGTCTGTCTGTTGTCAACTTTAACCTTCACCATAACTTTTGAACCATGAGAGAGAGAGAGACTTCATATTTGGTATACATACTCCACTCATTAAGTTCTTTCAAATGACACCAAGGTCAATGACCTTGTGACCTTGACTGTGACCTATATGCTAAAAATAGCTTTTTCGAACTTTGTTGCCGCCGGGTGCATAGTGTTTCACAAACACATCTTGATAAAAATTATTTTCGGTAGGAATCTTTTGTGATTGTGCTTTCAGAGATAACTGTGAAGCAACGCTTAAGGAAGATAGTTGCTACAAAACATACATCTTATCTTGATCAGGATACATCGTGTTACACTGCACTTATATCCTATGCTTGAATAAATAATTTAATTTCCTAGTAAGAAGTTAACAAAATTTTTTTAGACATAGAGCGTATTTACTACAAAAGAAAATAATGAACCCGATTTTTAAATGAGTGGTATAATCCAGAAACGCTACCAAGGAATTCCGAATGCAAAAACATTGTCAGTCAGGTCTGTGGCGGAAATCAAGTGTTCAATTTATTGTTTTATTTATAAATTACGGTAAACTAAATAAATATGTATATTTGTATGAGATAAATTCATTTGCCCGATTGGACAAGTACGTCAACAATTTCACTTGCCTGAACTGAGAATTTACTTGTCCCGGGCAATCGGACAACCGTTAATGTCGATCCCTGCACTATTTTTCATACAAATTTATGTTTGTTAAAGCTTCCTTTAATTCAGAATTTTAATATTGTAAAGATTATTTCTGCTATACACATGTAAAATTGGTTGCTTGAAGAGGAAAATTCACCAGTTTGACTAAGATGGCAACCAAGGGGAACAACTCGGAGGGAAAACACTTCATATCAAAAAACTATCTATAATTAAATATTATTATAATTAAATATTATTTTGAAGCTGGAAAATGTGTTGAATAATATAAATTATTACGCTTCCGGCTCATGTTCCTAATTTTATTTTTTCTATGTACATGATGTAAATGCTTTAGCATGATCATAGTGATTACCCAAAAGACCTCAAAAATACCGATATATACTCGGATTGTCACTTATGTATGATACATGCTGACAAAAAAAATTACATAGCAATACAAAATTATTCATATCTTAAAGGTATCAAATTTACTTTATAATGACAGATAATTAGCAATGGTATTGCCAACACGAGTACTAATGAAAAGCTCAAATTACCAACAAAAACCGTTTAGTACATTACTAAAAACTGTATACTGGGGTAAAGACGTTTGCAAAAGCAGTCTACTGACAAATGGCTTTAAGGTGTACATTGGTGCCTTATTAATCTGAATGGCAAACTTAAAGCAAGATCATCCGATATATGATCAGATGTATCTGAATAATAGAATTTATTGTGTCAATTTTTTTTAGTTTATTAACTTTGATTAAATCTGGCAACTGATGAGAAGTATATTCTTTTAATTTCATAACTAAGGTACATGTAAGTTATGAATTGCCAGCTTTTTGACATTATTTATGTGTGTAATTAAATGTTAATTTTCACGTCCAGTGTTTTCATTGGGAGAATACATTACAGCTAGTAGTCATGATTCCCTGCTATGACAGGTTTTACTGTATTTAATTCTAGGATCTAGGGTTGGATATCACAGAAGAACAAATAAAAGAAATGGAGAATAACGTAACAAACATTGACTTTGAGCTGGCGGCCACGGAAGAGAAGAAATTCCGACATGACGTCATGGCCCACGTACACACATTCGGAGCTTGCTGTCCTAAGGCTGCGTCCATTATACATCTAGGAGCAACGTCAGCTTATGTAGGAGATAACACTGTAAGGACATATTTCAATCATAAGTGAATATTTACATTACGATTTCCAAATATTTTTCTGTAAGATTCTTTGCAAATTGGAAGATGGTTCATTTTTTCATGAACTACCATGGATGAGCAAGAATATCTCCCCTGAGGTATTAATTCCGCACTTGATGTCAAAACTGTATAAGTGCAAACTGTTTTGTTTCAAATATGATTGTTGAACGGTATAAATTTTTGGCATGTCGTCAGACAAATAATGTAGATATAAGATATGAATTTAGTTTTTGAGAATTCATGAGGTACATGAATTACAATGCTTCATGCTGGCATATCTATCATGAAGCACATACATGCTTCATGAAATATGCTGGCATGAAACGCTGTAGTTCATGTCCTCATAAATTCTCAAAAATGAAATTCATTTCTAAATTAACTACTAAGTGACTAATTACTAAGTGACTATTTACTAAGTGACTAACCACTTAGCGACTTACTGAGTGACTAACTACTTGGCTAGCAAAGAATTTCTTATCGGCCACTCTCCTCACAAACGCTTGGCCTATCGTGCAATCTTAAGTTGAGATTTTTTATGTCACATGATCTTGAATCTTACCACCTATGCACAGCTTGTGTCATTAAACAGAAATAAAGAGCTTTGTAAAAAAAGTATGTAAAGTTTAATTAATAAGGAGTTAGGCAAACATTTTTTTATTAAATGGTTTACAGGAATTTTTTTTTTTAGCTCTACTGGTCAGAGACCAGAAGAGCTTATGCGATAGTAAGGTGTCCGTCGTCTGTCCGTCTGTCTGTCTGTCTGTCCGTCCGTCTGTAAACAATTTTTCAAAATGCTACTCCTCCTACAGTGTTGGTCTGATTTCAATATAACTTGGCACACAAGTAGACTACACTAAGATACATAATTCTGTGTATCGGTTTTTGATTTCGATGAACGGTGTTGCCATGGTTACTAAAAATAGAAATTTCTGTGAAATACTTTCAAAATGCTACTCCTCCTACAGTTTTGATCTGATTTCAATAAAACTTGGCACACAAGTAGACTATACTAAGATGCATAATTCTGTATATCGGTTTTTGATTTCGATGAACGATGTTGCCATGGTTACTAAAAATAGAAATTTCTGTGAAATATTTTTTAAAAATGCTACTCCTCCTACAGTTTTTATCTGATTTCAATATAACTTGGCACACAAGTAGACTATAATAAGATACATAATTCTGTTTATCAGTTTTTGATTTCGATGAACGGTGTTGCCATGGTTACTAAAAATAGAAATTTCTGTGAAATACTTTCAAAATGCTACTCCTCTTACAGTTTTGGTCTGATTTCAGTATAACTTGGCACACAAGTAGACTACACTAAGATACATAATTCTTTTTATTGATTTCTGATTTCGATGAACATTGTTGCCATGGTTACTAAAAATAGAAATTTCCTTGAAATACCTTCAAAAATGCTACCCCTGCAGTTTTGGTCTGATTTTAGTATTACTTAGCACACAAGTAAACTACACTAAGATACACAATTCTCTGTACCAGTTTCGGATTTCAATGAACAGTGTTGCCATGGTTACTAAAAATAGAAATTTTCTTGAAATACTTTCAAAACGCTACTCCTCCTACAGTTTTTGTCTGATTTCAGTATAATGTGGCATACAAGTAGACTACAGAGATACATAATTGGTGTTATTGTTTTTTGATTTTGTTGAATGATGTTGCCATGGTTACTTAAATCAAAATTTCTGTAAAATTGTTTCAAAAGGCTACTCCTCCTACAGTTTTAGTCTGATATAATAATAAATCTTGCCACAAAAGAGACTAAATCAAGGATCATTATTCTATTTATTGCTGTTGCAAAGTTTCAAGTCCAAGAGCTACTTTTATCTTCCTTTATAAATACAACCAGTAGAGCTACAGTCTCATCAGAGACTTCTGGTTTATTAAAAACTGGGTCAGAGGGAATTAAAGAAAGTAAAAATAAAAGATTTATTCTGAACATTGATATTGTCATTTACAGATTAGTTGAATGATATCAATAAACTCCAGTCACAACTCAAGAAAAAATTCCCAACTTTTGATAGCCTGATAGGCCAAGGATTTGTGAGAAGAGTTGTGAATCAGAAATTTTAGCCAGCTATGATGATTTTCGATAAAAAAAAACTAGAACTCTCTTGTTTCAAAATAGATGTATCTTGGTAAAATTAAACATTAGAATTTGAAAATGTTATAGAGGAAGCACACTGTCACAATGATCTAAATATATTCTTAGGGTCCCACTAGAATTTTCTGATGCCCTATGGTAATCACTCTGTGATTCTGTCCACTAATTTTCTGGTTTTTTCCTCCTTATAACATTTTTAATGATTAACCAATTGAATTGAGATCGGTGTGTTGTTTTTATCTATTAGGCCTTCTTTGATACCAAGTTTGATTTTGTATGTAACTTAGTTAGAAGCTAGGGTAGAGGGATAATTTCCACTCTTTATGTAAGACTGAATTGGTGAAGAGAGATCTTTTCCTACTACACATGTATAAACTTCTAAAAACTGCAGGGGAAATCCCCAGGGATTAATTATATTGCCTGCTGCACGAGATCCAGAGCCTAATCTTTATCTGTCACATTAAGATGATTTTTGTTTAGTATCTGTTTCTATCTATTGTAGGATTTGATTGTTATGAGAGATGGATTTGATATCCTACTTCCAAAGGTTTGTACAGGAAAAATGCTTGATAGTTACATTATCATTATATAAAGTATATTAAAGTAATTTGGGGTCATACACATTGTAAGCAATTAGGGCTGTCACGAGTACCCGAAATAACTGAGAACCGAGGTCCAAGTTGTTTGGTTCATATTAGATAATTATCAAAACGAGCAGGAATGGTCAGGTTGTGGCTAATAGTAGGCCAAGTAGTTCTACACACCGATGTCTAGAGGTTCGCATGGTTAAGACTTGTTTTCAATGTAAATTTAATGTAACAAATAAAGATTTTTCAAGTTAAATTCATGAAATTAAGGTTTAAAATAGATGTAAATAACCGAACCGAAAAACCCGACACCGAACTGAAAATTTACAGAACCGACCCGACCTGAAAAATTTTGGAACTGTGACAGCCCTATAAGCAATAAAAATTAGTATTTACTACTGATAGTGGTGGACAATAGAAGATATGAAATGCACATTTTAGTGTCATTTTTCAAATGGCATCTGCTTAGTGATCATGATGATCAATTACTGACAAGGTTATGAATATGTACTTATAAAATGTGCCAATATTTCAACACATTATTTTCTTTTCCTTAACACAAATATATTTAAGATTGCATATTGTAATTTTTGACAAGCTTGCCTGTATGATCCAGCTGTTGACAAATATTGACGTCTTCTTCCAGAATTTTGACTTGCCTCCCTGATCAGTTTGACAATATAAGATTATCTTTAGATTGTTGAACATGTTGAAGTTTGTATGAGTAGACATTTGGTGATGAGGAGAATTAAAAACTTTGAAATCTGAGATATTTGTTGAAGCTTCCAAGTGGCCGAGATAATTGAAATCTAATATGTCTGTTGTACCTTGCTTGTCATGCTTGTGTGATAAAGCAATCAGCAGACTTTGACATTTAAATTATTTATTGTATCTTGCTAATTAGCAGTTCTGTTGTAGCTTGCTGGTGTGATAAAGAGATTAGCAGATTTTGCCAATAAGCAAAAGAATCTGCCTTGTTTGTCTTACACACATTTACAGTAAGTACATTTACAGTAAATAAATTTTTACAGTATGATGTACATTTACAGTAAATACATTTTTACAGTATGAAGTACATTTACAGTAAATACATTTTTACAGTAAATACATTTACAGTAAATACATGTTTACAGTAAGTACATTTACAGTAAATACATTTTCAGAAACTACATTTGTCTCTAAAAACCAAATTGTGATGTGAATTTAACATTGTATTCACTGGATTGAAGAGCTGAATGATTTTTAGCTCACCTGAGCCAAAGGCTCAAGTGAGCTTTTCTGATAGAAATTTGTCCGTTGTCTGTCGTCGTCGTTGTCGTAAACTTTTCAAATTTTCATCTTTTTCTCAAGAACCACTGGGCGCCAATTTCAACCAAACTTGCCACAAAGTATCCTTGGGTAAAGGGGATTCAAGTTTGTTCAAGTGAAGGGCCACGCCTTCTTCCAAGGGGAGATAATTATGAATTCGTGAAAAATTATTGGCATCATTTAAAAATCTTCTCAAGAACTACAGTGCTTGAAAATATGAAACTTATATGGAAGCATCCTCAGGTAGTGTAGATCCAATTTTCTTCAAATCATGACCCCCGGAGGTAGGATGGGGCCACAATGGGTGATCAAAGTTTTACATAGGAACTAGATGAAAACCCACGCAAGCGCAGGTAATTGAATTTATGCCACTACTGACAGAAAATATATTGTAGTTTCTACTGACAGCCTACAGGCTTATAGCAGGAAGAAATACTTTGTTCAAAATCCCGCATGTGCGTCTCCAACCCCCCACCCCCTTTTGTAAAAACTTGAAAAAATAACAATTTCATTAATTGATGTTTATTGTGAAACCTGTTATACTATGTTATGGATATTGTACTTCAGATGCTCTTATTTCATTTCCTTCAAGGATAAAAGCAGTGAACATTTTACTGATAAATTGATTGTTTTGTTTTTGTTTTTGTTTTTTTTTTGGGGGGGGGGGGGGGGGAGTTAATAATTCACAGGTACTTGGGTCTTGATTTATAAATATGTATGTACCTTATTGATATGTAAAAAATGTACTTTACCTTTTTTACATACAAATAAGGTATATACATATATATAAACCAAGACGCAAGTACCTGTGTAAAAATTAGCTTTTAACGCTCTATGAATAGGCCGAGTATTTGATACAAAAGACTGTATTCAGAAAAAAGAACTGAAATGTATTGATTAAAGCACAAAATTTTACAGCTTTAATTGTACTTGAGCAATATCTTATTCATTAATTTTAAGCAATTTCATTACGAAGTAGAAATTGTACTTCGGGTTCGTTGCCACAATGCTCTCAGTGAGGAATATATACACATTTCACCGATAAATTTATTAGGAAAACCTACTAAATATATAGTCTTTCGATATATAAATATATTCACAACTTATAGTGTTATCAATGATTTACCATTATTTCAATGACCATTCACACATAAGCTTTTTTTATGTTCCTGCAGCTATAATGTCTCGTTTTTCTTTTTAACATTGGGCTCGATGCTATATGATGTTCTAGAAGCTTCCATCAATATTAAGATCGGTGAATGACAAAAATAATTTGCACATTTCCCTTTTTAATCGGTTATCACAACTTATTTCTTTTTTATGTCATTTAAATCAAGTTTTGATTGAATAATTCAGCGATGACGTTATATGAAATAAATAAGCGTTTGATTGTTGTCAGTTTCATTGAAAATTGCCAGAAACTTAGATCCGCCAACCGGAAACGCCACCGTACTCACGCTTTTGCAATTTCATGGCTGTTTATAGAAAATAAAAGTAGACTTTTAATTTAATGTATGATACTTACAATGCGAGTGAAATCTAAATATAGTTTACGGACATCATATTGTATCTAGTGTATTCTTAGAGGAGTAAGTAAAAACTCTGGTGCATCCGTTTCGGAGTTTATTTGCAAAATTTATAAGTATAGATATATAGGAAAAAATCTTTAAAAATCTTCTTCTCAAGAGCAGCAAAGCCATGATTGGTCATATGGAAGCATCCTCAGGTAGTATAGATTCAAGTTTGTTCAAATCATGACCCCCAGGGGTAGGGTGGGGCCACAATGGGCAATCAAAGTTTTACATAGGAATATGTAGGAAAAATCTTTAAAAATCTTCTTCTCAAGAATAACAAAGCCATGATTGGTCATATTTATATGGAAGCATCCTCAGGTAGTGAAGATTCAAGTTTGTTCAAATCATGACCCCCTAGGCCTGGCGTAGGGTGGGGCCACAATGGGCTATTAAAATTTTACATAGGAATACATAGGAAAAAATCTTTAAAAATCTTCTTCTGAAGAACAGCAAAGCCATAATTAGTCATATTTAAATGGAAGCATCCTCGGGTCATGTAGATTCAAATTTTGTTCAAATCATGACATGACCCCCCCCCCCCCCCCCCCCCCCCCCCCCCCCGGTAAAGAGAGGGGCCATAACAGGGGATCATAGTTATACAAAGGAATACAAATGATATATCAATAAAAATTGTTTTCTTAAGAACAGCAAAGCCATTATTTGTCATATTAATTCAAAAGCATCCCTATGAAGTATAGATTCAAGTTAGTTCAAATCAACCCCCCCCCCCCCCAACCACTTTTATATCAAAACTTTTCAAGACTGAACTGATTTCTGCTTTTTCCTAGCCAGAGTGCTCAGGTGAGTGATGTGGCCCCTGGGCCTCTTGTTTGGGGGAATATTGTTTAGGGGTGGGAGGGGTTGGAAATATAAAATTTTAGGAATATATTTCTCTTAATTGCAAACAAGCACCTTTCTAGATTGTGAGTGACAACTCAGCCTGTGTTCCAGACATTGACACTTATAAATACCATAACTTCATATGTTTTTGTGATATTCTAGACCAGCTCAACTTTCTACTGTTGGTAAGAGGGCCTGCCTCTGGATACAAGACCTGCTGATGGACCTCGGAAATTTGGAGAATGCCCGTGATAACATCAGGTTCCGGGGAGTTAAGGGCACAACAGGAACACAGGCCAGCTTTCTCACATTGTTTGAAGGAGATGAAGAGAAGGTTTGTTCTGATTTGATTGACATTGAAAAGAGCTTTACCTTGTTTTTAGGATGCTTTAAATATGACAATCGGACAACCTCTCTGTGAGCAACAGTCTGTCTATCACAAGTTCATAATATGTCTATCACAAATTCATCAAGCCAGATTTACCAACCTTTCTGTAGATATGTGGAATGTCTAAGTAGGCTGTGGAAATTAAGTCATTTGGAAGGACTTGATGTTATGACTTGAGTAGACTGCACATTTGATAGCAATGACATGACTTGTGTAAATGGTGGTCTGACTCTGTAGACTGTGTTCAGAGTGACTGACTTTGTTAATTAGTATCCTGTTAAAATTGAATTGAATGGCATTATCATAAGATTGTTAAAAACAGGGTAAGTAACAAAGAATTTTGAAACAACTAAAGGGTATTATTAAAAGGGTAGAAAATCTTACTCTGTGCTCATTTCTTTTGCGAGTATTAAAAAATCCAGTAGTTTCTCTTACAGAACCAGTATTACTTTTTTTGCTGTCTATTTAAAAATACATGTACATATAAATACTTGGACTTTCAAACTTTGTTCCATCAGTAGTTCATCCCCCCCCCCCCCCCCCCCCCCCCCCCCCCGGTTCAAGTCGTTTTGATTCAAAAACTTAAAATATGTACATAATGATTTTGCTTGTGAATTATTTATTTCGCTGTTTGCTTCAATCTGTAACATACTCAGGATGATATATTCAGTATATTTACATTCACATACAGTCAAACCTTGTCATCTTGAACTCTATTCGACTGGTGGAAAAACTTTCAGATATCCGAGTATTTGAGATATCCAGGGTAAAATACTTAAAGAATAAAGGGTTGGGCCCTCAAAATCACTTCAACATATCCATGGTATTCGAGATATCAGTGTATTTGATATCGAAGTTTAACGGTATTTACAATCACATGTTTCTGAGGTATGTTGTGTACATGTATTTATTTCCTTATATTTTATCATTATGTATTTGTTTAATTTCTGTAAGGTTGAAAAGCTGGACAAGTTGGTCACAGAGATGGCAGGATTTAAACAGTAAGATGACTTTCTAAATAGTTCAATTTCTGTTTCTTATGAACTTATGGTAGTACACAATAGATAGGCCAAAATTTTCCTCAAATTCAATTTTTTTGAAACTTTGATATTTTGTTCTAGGATACAAAATTTCTATTTATATGTAATGTGAAAGAAATTTTTTGCCCATATAGTTTGAGATATGGTCTATCAGACCCCTGTAAGAAGATTGTGAAATCAGACATTCGACTTAAGAATGTGCCTTATTTAAAAATTATCAATTAATCTATTGCAAACTTGTGTGATGCTTTTTAAAAAGGCAAACTTTTTGTCACTAAAATTCAGTAAAATATATTGTCATTTGATACTGGTAAAATTGAGCAAAATATGATGTAAAACTAGGACATACCTAGCCCCTGAATTGAAAATTCACATGTAAATATGCTACACATGTTCTCTTAAGAGAAAATGTATAATTCAATTTTTACAAAAAATCAACAAATTGATTGAAATGGATCACAAATTAAAATGTGTCAAAATAAGGAAAATTGAACCGATGGTTTCAAGATATTTTGGCAATTAGAAAAAAATTTCAATGGCAAAAAAGTGAAAGATTCATGACATCACATTATTTGACCTTTGACCTCTTAATATGATGTTGACATTTACTGAACATAAAGAGTGGAGACTCCTTATATATGTGTCCATATATCAGCCCTCTACTATTTATGGATCAGCAGGTACACTGCATTTAATACCAGACTGTTATATCATATTAAGACAGCATATTAAACACATTCTAAAATGTAAGCTCCCAAGTGACCATTATATAGGATGTCTCTAATTCTTTAAGAAAATATGACGAAAACATGTCCCAGCCTATTATTTCTCTTAGATCATTGATATTGACAATATAGGGATAGTATTCTTTTTTCTCATGTAATTTTTAAGAAATTAGTTAAAATAGATTTAATGGGTGTTTTGTACTACCTTAATATATTTACAATTTTATCTAATAATAATGAAAAAAAAATGTAAGTATCTTTCAGATAGGTTATGTGTATAAAAATAGATATGTACTGACAGAGAGATTAAAAAAAACTTGTTATATTTGGTATAAATTGCATTTTTAAAAACAGATCCTGTTACAATGTAAATTGCTAATTCTAAATATTCTATTTTAAAAAGCACTGTTAAGAATAGAAAACATACACAAAGCTTAAGATTGATACAAATGATGACAAACCACAATTAGTGTAATTTGAACTAAATCTTCATTTCTCTTAATTTTCTTTTTTGCTTAAATGCAGCATTTTTTAATTTACTTGAATATATATTTTTGATGTAATGGGTCTTGAAATGACAAATATATTTATTTAATATTATGTTTTATTATATCTGACATAGCTGAATAACTCAAGAAATGTCTAACTTTTATCGAACTTTTATTTTCGTTATCTGTGTAGGACGTATATGGTGTGCGTGGACAGACGTACTCCCGTAAAGTGGACATCGATAGTCTCAATGTACTGGCCAGTCTAGGGGCCTCTATACACAAGGTGATTCTCTCTGTTGCTAATATTTACTGTCAGAGGGTTGTCATTTTCATCTGATCCTTTATGGTGCTAATTATATTATTTAAAAAGGACAAGATAGGCTAAGACCCCTTTTTAGCTCACCTCAACAAAGTTGGGGGAGCTTATGTAATACCCTCGGCATCAGTGCGGCTTCCAAGGTTAAAGTTTTTAGAGCAGATTTCTTTTCAAGTACTTCTATGCCCTATATTAATCAGAGATGCATGGAGGATGCTTCTAGTGTGTTTTATTGTACCATTCAAGGTTTCAGATGCTGCAATTTCAGCTAAAGAATGACCAGGTTAATGTTTTTGGAGCAAGTCTCATTTCCAAGTAACTATAAGCCCTATATTGACCAAACTTGCATGGATGATACACCTAAGGATGCACACTACCAGGCTTGCTTCTTAAGGGTGCAACGATACACCAACCTCACGATATGATACGTATCACGGTATTCAGTTCACGATACATACGTATCACGATACATGACAAGGATAAGAAGTTTGTCATCATATTTCTTAAAACTTGACATGGTTATATCAAATGTTTATATTTTTTGATAATAATTAAAATATCAATTTTGTTAACTTGATTTGGATTGATAGGTAAATCTTCTGAGTTGTGATGATATTCTAAACCAATGAAAACATTTAAATTGAACTACAGTAGTTTGGATTCAAAGTTCAGATATGACTTGCAAAATGTATTATTTTATAAAAGAGAAATTTTCCTCATAATATACCTTTTAAATTGGAATGAGAAAGGAAGACATTCATTCTCTTATTCCTTTTTTTTTTCGTAAAAAAACAGTTGTCATATTTTTCGTGTTAACACATTCTAGTCAACAAGTTTCTAGTCAAGAAAACAGCGAATTTTCATCGAAATACACGTGTGATGAAATATCATGTGCTACCATAGAATACTTTCAGATCTAAAGAGTTTATCACTTCTCCTAACATCTATAACTTAATTACGTTAGGAATGAGATAAAGCCCTTCACTCTGTTAAATATGAGGTCTGTGAAATGCAGGAGATGAGTTTGAGTGCGTTATCGTCGAACTCATGTTTTGCACGGAAACCATTTTGAAATTGTAAATAAGGAAACAAAACGGACGATTCAGAAAATTCTGGACCTATTGAACCGAACCGTGATATCAGTTTAGCGTATCGTGAATTGAACTTTGGAAAAATATACCGCAATATACTGTCAAATGGTTTATCGTTGCACTCTTATTGCTTCGGATGCTGGATCTGACCTACATTTTCTGGATGAGTGACCAGGTTAAAGTATTTGGAACAGATCTCATTTCCAAGTAACTGTAAGCCCAATATTGATCACACTGGATAATACATCGATGAGGATGCACACTACTGAACTTGCTTCAGATGATGGATCTGACCTACATTTTCCGGATGAGTGACCAGATTAAACTTTTTGGAGCAGGTCAATTCCCAGGAAACTATAAGGCCTATCTGAACCAAACTTGCATGGATGATGCATCAAGGGATGAACACTTTCAAACTTGCTTCAGATGCTGGATTTGACTTATATTTTCTGGATGAGTGACTAGTTTAAAGTTTTTAGATAAGTCCATTCCAAGTAACTGCAAGGCCTATTGGACCAAAATTGCATAAATGCTGCATCTAGGGATGCACACTACTAGATTATTAGTTTAGTGTGGGACTTTGCCTTACTTAAAGGGGGAGGAAATAAGCACCTCCTTCAAATTTACCTGGTCTTTGAACCCCTGTCAATCATCTGAAATTAAGCCTGGGATTGGATACTTGGATTTGATTGACATTTAGTTTTCTGCCATTGTGTATATCTTGTGTACCTTGTCTGGAGATCGTACCGACCATCGAATTTACATTCAGGCTTTTGATGCTTACCGCAAATGATAACGTGATAAAGAAGCAATGAAAACATTTTTTTTATTTAATTCATAAGAATATACCATAAATGTAATAATTCTGTCAAATAATTAAAAAAAATGATAAGAAAAAATATGCTTATATATTAAAATTTATAAAGGGGGGATTTCATTTCACGATTACAATCGATAACTATAATTTGTCAAAACATAGTTTAACTGACGTACATTTATTCTACCTTAACAACATATACCGACCCGCGTTTGAAGTATCATGGAAGTAAATAAAATTATTTTTTTAAAACAAGTATGACAACATTGCAATATTGCTCAAGCGAAATTTTATATAAGACAATTGTGCTAGTAGACATGTCGCTTTTCTTCCAGACAAGGTGACGAAGTTATGGTATAATAATCAGTTTTAGAAGAGAAATTATTCGGATTATAACGTCTTGCTTTGTATATAATATTTGAAATTATGAATCCCGAAGGGAAAAAAAGTGTACGAAGCAGGTGATTCCATTCCCGTTTCACCGGGTAATAGCTCGTCATCAGGAAACCACCCCCAGTCTGAAGCCCTGGCCATTTTTATACAGATCATGCATCCTGGAAAAATCACGTAGGAATTATCTTCAAAAATATTTATTTCGTTTATTATATTTCTACAAAATGTAGCCTCCAAACAGCGTTTCTAAGTTTTATTTTTACTGAGAGACTTATTTATGACCCACTTTCTGTTTTCGTTTTGCATGCATGAAGTGCAATTTGAATTACTTCCCTTTGTGTCGCCAGCTTACAACGACAGATTTTGGCCCTATATTCATTATAATATTTAATATTAATTAACAAACACACAGTATAATTAAAATGGTCAAATTATTTTTAAAAAATTTTTTAATTTCAAAAGAAAGAATTTAAGTAAGATTCTGTTCGCAACTAAAATATTTCGCATGCCTTATTTAGTAAATTTGACGGTCAACATTTCGATTGACCCACACAACAAAAAACAATAACATTGTTTTACCATGTCGTAGGAAAACGTGTACAGGTAATACAGGTAACATCCTGTGCATATAGGTAGGTATACACAAGCCAGCGTCGTTCCCTCAGGGCTTCTCACCCGCTTCGATTAAGCTCCACCCCACACCAAACTTACCTGAGGAAAACCGACCGGTTGAAAACCTTGGCCTTTAAAGACAACATTTGTTGAGGTGAGCTCTGTAATCTCTGATTACTTATGTTTGGCCCCTGGTTTGGGGTGTCTTTTAGAATGATGCAACAGTTTATCAATAAAAACCTGATATCACCCCGGACACAAAATGAGTATTGGTTCTAAGTTATGGGATACATAGAGGTCACAGGAAGGTCAGAAAATATGTCAATTTCTGAATTTTCTCATTTTTATGCAAATTTTCATAGATTTTACAGCACATTTTGTTTCAGAAAACATAGAGCACAAGCTTGCCTATCTTCCATATCTTTATATATTTCATACACTAGTATCAGATGCATAGCTTGTGCGCTATGTTTCCTGACTTAGTGAAAGGTATCTTAAATTTGATGAAATTTCACCAGAATTGAGGAAATTTGGGATAATGTCCTACATTTGCACCCCCTTGTGGCCTCTGTGTAAACTTTGAATCAAAATTAATGCTGGCTTTTAAACAAGCATCATTTTAAGTTGTTAACTACAAGCAATCACAATTTAAATGTGTTCTGATTTTTACATCAAATAAGGGGCCAGATTCGGCCATTACCATACCTTGTCCTTGAGGAAAAAAAGGAAACTTTTGGGACTGAATCTAAGATAACAATTATGCTTCAATCTCAAAGTATACTTTACATATTTTAAATTCTTACAAAGTTGAATTTTTTGATTAAATCAAACTAGTTTATAAAAATTGGTAATGTATGAAGAAAGGCACAGCAATAAGAGACAAAAAATAAAAATATGGCTTTTGTAGATTTGTACAGACATCAGACTCTTGGCTAACTTCAAGGAGTTAGAGGAACCATTTGAAAAAGATCAAATTGGTAAATAATTCTTCCTTAAATAAAAAAATAAATAAAAAGAGGTCTATAAAATTGACTAGGTGTGCAGTAGGTTAAAGGTCAAGGATAAGTCTTTGATCATGACGTAAAGGTCAGATATGTTTTTCGCAGCACTCTCTTTGTTATTCTACAGGCTCTAGTGCCATGCCATACAAGCGTAATCCAATGAGAAGTGAGCGTTGTTGTGCTTTAGCGCGTCACCTAATCTGTCTTGTACAGGACCCTCTGATGACGGCATCCGTGCAGTGGATGGAACGGACACTGGACGATAGTGCCAACAGGTACAGGCAATTCAGTGGTACATTTCAAAACAGAGCCGTATGTTTTACAAATAATTTGTAGTTTATGTGCCAACAGGTACAGGCAGTTCAGTGGTACATTTCAAAACAGAGCCGTATGTTTTACAAATAATTTGTAGTTTTTGTGATAACAGGTATAGGCAATTCAGTGGTACATTTCAAAACAGAGCCGTATGTTTTACAAATAATTTGTAGTTTTTGTGATAACAGGTATAGGCAATTCAGTGATGCATTTCAAAGCAAAGCAGTATGTTTTACAAAAATTCTGTAGTTTGTTTGAACATCTGAGGCAGGAATTAAAGTTTCTCTGTATGGTGCATTTCCATGACTTTTACAATGTACCTTGGATAGAAAATTTGAGCTGTTAAGGGAGTAACTATTTAACAAAGTACAATGTAGTTGAAGGTCAGCTTATAAACAAATATCACTGTTCATATTTGAGTTTAAGTCCATCAGATTTGTCACCATTTGATACAGTTACACGCCAGTGTTAATGTTTATAATGAACATATACATATACACTGTCATGAAGAAATATCCATGTAAAATATAATAATTTATATTTTTTTTAAGACGGATCAGTTTGCCAGAGGCATTTTTGACAGCGGACATAATTCTTAGCACGCTACAGAATATTGCAGAGGGGATAGTAGTGTATCCAAAGGTAAAATGACATGGTAAACAACATTCTATAGAAAATAACAGAGGGAATAGAAATATTTCCAGAGGTAAACATAACACAATACCCTGTATTCTATAGAATATAACAAAGTAGAATTATAACTGAAGTTAAATGCAACCAAGTACATGGTATTCCACAGATTATAAGAGGGGATAATAATATATACATAGAATATTTTTTATTAAATAATTTGTAAAACTATAGTGTTAATAAATTATTTGATGGATTTGGAGCCACTAATACAGGATTTTTTTTATAATTGTTTCTGCACTATTTTAATTGCAATGTATTTATTTTCCTTGTTAACTCAGTTAACTAACAAACTGTTATTACTTAAGGTCATTGAAAGAAGAGTCAATCAGGAGTTACCTTTCATGGCTACAGAGAACATCATCATGGCAATGGTCAAAGCAGGAGGAAACAGACAGGTAGACATTTTTTAGCTCACCTGAGGTGGTGAAGATTCAAGTTTGTTTAAATCATGGCCCCAAGGGGAAGGGTGGGGCCACATTGGGCAATCAAAGTTTTACATAGGAATATATACATGATATAATAGAAAAATCTGCTGATGAAAAACAGCAGGGCCATATTGACTCAGGTGAGCCCATGAGCCTCTTGTTTTATTATAGCTGCAGAAACTGTAGCATAATGTTTTATATTTTAGTGTTTGACAGCATTTTACAGAATGCTATCATTTTTATGAACAGTTGAAATCAGCCAATATTAGAAATTTACTTATGAATTTTGTACGGTACCATTGCAGGACATTGTAGAATCTATGTGCAAATTGAAGAAAAAATTAGTGCATGAAATATATACTACTAGAGCCGTCCTAAAGTGTTACAACTTACGCAATTAGAAACCCCATTACTCTGGGCTATATCTAATTGTTACAGTATCAAATTAACCAGGAGAATGATAAAACACTTCAAATGTCTGTTCCTTTTCAGGAATGTCATGAACAGATCCGTGTTTTGTCTCAGGAGGCGGGGCGTGTTGTAAAACAAGAAGGTGGTGACAATGACCTCATGGAACGCATCAGGAAATCCGACTATTTTAAGCCAATCCATGGAGAACTGGATTCTCTTCTGGATCCGAAAACCTTCACAGGACGAGCTCCAACTCAGGTTGGTTTTGAGACGCTGGGGAATCTAAGACTGGTTCTGGTTATACCAGGACAACAAATCAATCTTTCTTGGATTGGCACCGTTTTATGACTCCGTTACATTAAACAGCAGATACATGTACATGACCAATATCTATATGTTCAGTAAAACATGGGTATAGCAGCCATGCTTATCATAAGTTCCTGCTTACAGCAAAGTGATTTTCAATCCCTAGGGTTTTAATCATATTATGAACTTATTAGATATAATGAATTAATATATTTATTAAAAAATCAAAATTGTTCTTCCCTGGCACTCTGCTATAAGCATGTTGTACTATACTAAGAAATACGCCCTCATGAAACATACTGAATTTATGTTAAGCTCACCTCAACGAAGTTGGGGGAGCTTATGTAATACCGTCGGTGTCGGCGTTGGTGTCGGCATCCCAGGTTAAGGTTTTTGGAGCAGTTTTCTTTTCAAGTACTTCTGTGGCCTATATTAGAGATGCATGGAGGATGCTTCTAGTGTGTTTCATTGTACCAGTCAAGGTTTCAGATGCTGCAATTTCAGCTAAAGAATGACCAGGTTAATGTTTTTGGAGCAGGTTAAAGTTTTTGGAGCAGGTTAAAGTTTTTGGAGCAGGTCTCATTTCCAAGTAACTATAAGCCCTATATTGACCAAACTTGCACAGATGATACATCTAAGGATGCACACTACTGAACTTGCTTCGGATGCTGGATCTGACCTACATTTTCCGGATGAGTGACTAGGTTAAGGTTTTTGGAGTAGATCTCATTTCCAAGTAACTATAAGCCCTATATTGACCAAACTTGCATGGATGATACATCTAAGGATGCACACTACTGGACTTGCTTCGGATGCTGGATCTGACCTACATTTTCCGGATGAGTGAACAGGTTAAGGTTTTTGGAGCAGATCTCATTTCCATGTAACTAAAAGCCCTATATTGACCAAACTTGCATGGATGATACATTTAAGGATGCACACTACTGGACTTGCTTCAGATGCTGAATCTGACCTATATTTTCCGGATGAGTGACCAGGTTAAAGTTTTTGAAGCAGATGTCATTTCCAAGTATTTATAAACCCTATATTGACCAAACTTGCATGGATGATACATCTAAGGATGCACACTACTGGACTTGCTTCGGATGCTGGATCTGACCTACATTTTCCGGATGAGTGACTAGGTTAAGGTTTTTGGAGTAGATCTCATTTCCAAGTAACTATAAGCCCTATATTGACCAAACTTGCATGGATGATACATCTAAGGATTCACACTACTGGACTTGCTTCGGATGCTGGATCTGACCTACATTTTCCGGATGAGTGAACAGGTTAAGGTTTTTGGAGCAGATCTCATTTCCAAGTAACTAAAAGCCCTATATTGACCAAACTTGCATGGATGATACATTTAAGGATGCACACTACTGGACTTGCTTCAGATGCTGAATCTGACCTATATTTTCCGGATGAGTGACCAGGTTAAAGTTTTTGGAGCAGATGTCATTTCCAAGTATCTATAAACCCTATATTGACCAAACTTGCATGGATGATACATATAAGGATGTACACTACTGGACTTGCTTCGGATGCTGGATCTGACCTACATTTTCCGGATGAGTACCAGGTTACATGTAAAGTTTTTGGAGCAGATCTCATTTCCAAGTAATTATAAGCCCTATATTGACTGAACTTGCATGGATGATACATCTAAGGATGCACACGACTGGACTTGCTTCGGATGCTGGATCTGACCTATATTTTCCGGATGAGTGACCAGGTTAAAGTTTTTGAAGCAGATGTCATATCCAAGTAACTATAAACCCTATATTGACCAAACTTGCATGGATGATACATCTAAGGATTCACACTACTGGACTTGCTTCGGATGCTGGATCTGACCTACATTTTCCGGATGAGTGACCAGATTAAAGTTTTTGGAGCAGATCTCATTTCCAAGTAACTATAAGGCCTATCTGAACCAAACTTGCATGGATGATGCATCAAGGGACGAATAATCTCAAAACTTGCTTTGGATGCTGGATTTGACTTACATTTTCTGAATGAGTGACAATTTTAAGTTTTCAGATAAGTCCATTCCCAAGTAACTGCAAGCCCTATCAGACCAAAATTGCATAAATGTTGCATCTAGGGATGCACACTCCTAGATTATTAGTTTAGTGTTGGACTTTGCCTTACTTAAAGACAACATTCGTTGAGGTGAGCTCTGTAATCTCTGATTACCTATGTTTGTAAAGCTATTATATTATCACATATAATAATATACTGTAGACATACTTTTTCCGTGTAAGATTAATTTCCACTATGTATGCAGAAATTTGTCACAGCATACTTAAAGTTCACTAACGACATACAATGACAATCCAAGAAATCCACTTAATTTTCTACTCGCTGATTGAACAGAAATTGGGATTCCGCGGAATTATGACTCTGTGGAAAAAAGTATGTTTACACTAACTTTAATATTTATTGAAATAACATAGTATACCTTATGCTATAATGAATTTGGCTTGGTCACGTTATTTGACAGTCACATGATAAATGCATATAATTGTACTGCATGGATTCATAAACAAATTTCAATATCACAAGGGCATACCCTAGTTAAAATTGAAAATTTAAGTGATAAACTGTTTTCTACATATCTTGTAGTTTCTGGAATATGCTGCTGCTTTAGATAGAATAAAGATTTTATTAGTTTAAATTTCAAGAAAGATTTACATTAGTATTAAGCATCTTACTATAATTTAAACATCTGTCAAAAATATTCTGTTTATTAATGAAATGCATTTTTCACTCTGAAAAAAATTGCTTGATCTGCCTCTCAAACACATTGCTTATTAGGAAGTGCCAGGGACGGAAATTTTGGTTCGTTATAGAAATATTTTCATTATATCCGTTAAGTTTACATTATATTTTAAAGTCGTGGGTAAATGTCAGTTCATTTTAAGCGTGTTCACTATAAGTGTGTTTTTACTGTATAGCTTATTTTACATGTAGGGAAGGAATTGTTTACTTTATTGTGAAGTTTTTTGGAAAACATCAGAATCATTAAAAGCTTTGAAGTTTTATCCATGGAGAGGGCTTGAATTTTTCCATGTAGCTGATTGTTTAGAAAAAGATAAAAAGAAAGTACCTGTACGAGAGTAATTCTAAATTGCTGATTGCTTAAATTTCATCTTCACACAATTCAATAAAGGAATAGTTTCAAGTTTTGTGCGAGTAATTGGTGTGTAAATCACACAGACCTAGTACATAGGTGTATTTCATGAACAGAAGTGCACTAAAACTTCATGAAAAATACGCCTACGTGCAAGTCTTTTGTGATTTACACACCAATAACTCACATTAAAAGTATAAACATTCCTTATACATGTATTTACAATTTACATGTTTAAAAGCACCAAAAATATACTCAATGTTTGAATTTCTTGTTGCCCTTTGTTGTTATATTTTAATATTTACATTTCCAATAAATTTCCCCTATAATTCTTTACAAAATAGAATACAGTTCCATTTTCTCATGAACTACCGTCAGTTGGCATGAATATCTCCATTGTTACGTCATAATACCTTACTTGACGTAAAAACTATGTAGTGCAAACTGTTTTGCTTTAAAAATGACAGTTGAATGGCATCATTTGAGGCAAATCATCAGAAAAATAATGTAAATATAAGAAATGAATTTAATTTTTGAAAATTCATGAGGTACATGAACTACAACGCTTCACGCGGTATATTTATCATGAAGCGCTGACTCGCTTCATGAAATATGCCGATGTGAAGCATCGTAGTTCATGTCCTCATGAATCTTCAAAAATTAAATTCATTTCTTAAATAAACTTCTCTGTAGCCTCACTATGATGTCACTTTAACCCGAGTTACATGTACTCCGTGTATATTTCTACACATGAGCATACATGAAAATGGCATACAGATCAATTTCATGGTTGGTTAAATAGAAAATCATGGCAATTGAAAATGTTTTGGTTTGGTTTTTGGTATTGTGTAGGTATTGTAGCTAGAAAAGGTTTTTGAAACTTCTTTAAATTTGAGTTCTGGTTTAAAAAGTCACTCTGGTATACATATTTGTATAATAAAATCAAATATTTTGTTAACTTATCTCCATTGAAAGTAGTAAAAGTATATTTGTTACAGTAATAGTATGAAAGCTATCTTGAGAAATTATTTGGTACATTTAGTAGATAAGAAAATTTTCTCAGGGACAAATGTATACATATTAAATACCAATACCCTATGCTGTTCAAATGTTTTATAATATTGATTTGTGCACAGGCAATCCATTTTAATTCTATTTTGTAGGTAACTAAATTCATAGAGATGGAGGTAGACCCAAGCTTGAAGAAATACACAGAGAAACTTAAGGCAGGTGGAAAAGTGGAACTCAATGTCTGATTTGTTACTGTTAAATAAAGTGGACACTGAAGAGTGCTATCAAGGGGAACCACTCCAGCTCAAAGGGAAAATTAAGATGGGACAAGGAGTACGTGTCAATTCTTCATCAAAAGAGGATGTGAAAAGTGGGACATTTGTTGATGCTTATTGATTGGCAAAAATATGGTGCCAGAAATTTTTCTACCCTGTATTACCTGTTTTTCTCAATTAGGAAATAAAGTGAAAAAAAGAAACTGCATTGTAAAAATTGGTGAATACACTGATATTCTGAAAATAAATTTATTTTGGCAAGTTTATATGAGAAAATTGAATTTGAATATCATGGTATACTTACTTCTTTCAAATAAACGAAGATTTTGTGCATATTTTACATTGTCAAGGAGTCCAGTTTGCTATACTAAGTCACAGTGCTGCAAGATACTAACTGAACAGGGTACAAATGAGATGCCTGTTTTATAGTGGTTATAGATGAACAACATAAATACATGTATGTTCAACTTAGTACATAATCTTTTACTTGTTTGCATAACAAAAGAGTAGAATGTTCATAGCCATTCTCTGTAAGCATCTAAACTCTTATATAGGGAGTGTGGCATGCTATGTCTTAGATTTTTATGAAACTTGGCACACATTCCTATATTGATGTATGAAACTAAAATTCATAATAAAATGGTTGCTATGGTCAATGGTTACCATGGCAACCAACATAAATTTTTCATGGCCTAAAAATGCTAAATTTTGATGAAAAATGACCATTTTTGACAAATTAAAAGTCTTTAATACAACAAGATATTTACATGACTTCATCTTTTGCCAAAATACATAATTTTTGTAGTTCTTTAGATATTTTCTAGTATTTGGGTAACTTTACCTAATAGAAAAAATATCGCCCGTTTTTAGGCAGGATTTTTCTGGGAAAAAATTGTAGATTTTAGGCTCTTTTGAAAAGCCTGGTATAAAATTTTTATGGACATTTGGGAAATAATAAATACATTGGTTTGAAAATCCATATATAGTTCTAATATAAACTGCAGAGAAACACTTGGTATTCATATTTTGTTTTCATGTTACCATGGTTACAAACTTAAGTTTTTTTTAAAGAATTCCAGACAAGGGCAATAGTTACCTACAGTTTCCATATAAATACCTGAGTATTTTAAAATGGATTAAAACCAAATTTAGTTATGTGGTACACAATAGCAAAAACAAAAAGAAAAATCAATTTTCATGACAAAAGGTCAAAGGTCAAGGTCAAAATAGCTCGATTTAGATGGAAATTTAAGGAAACTAAGCACATTTTTTTTCTGTGTCCTAACTAATACTTTTGTTTTAAACAGCATGAAGAAACAAAATTACATTTCTGGTGGACAATAACTACATGTGGCATCACATGAATTGGTAAATATGGACAGAAGGTCAAAGTTCAAGGTCACAATGGTACATGAAAATTGCCTTTTTGTCCCCTGCTTTCACTGAAAGTAGGGGATATTGATTTGGGTCTGTCTGACCGTCTATCAGTCTGTCTGTCTGTAACACTTTTGTTTCGGCCCGATGTCTCGAGAAGCCTTTGAGCCTTTGCAATGAAATTTTGCATAAAAAATCCCTGTGGCATAGGGAAGACTCCCATTGATTTTAAGGTCAAGGTCATGAATACATAAATTCTGTTTAAACACTTTATTTCTGTGCGATATCTCGAGAAGCCTTCAAGCTTTTGCATCGAAATTTTAAAGCACAACTTCCTATGAACTAAAAAAGACCCCTATTGATTTCGAGGTCAAAAGGTCAATGTCAAAAATTTATACATTCTGTTTGTGTGTAAAACTTTCATTTCCGAGTGATATCTCAAAAAGTTTTTAATCTTTTGCAATGAAATTTTATATCATAACTCCCTATGGTCCGTCGCTCCTCTTAAAGTGTCCCGTCCCCCCACCCCCCTCCGACCACCACCCCTCTAGATCCGTACATGCTCTTCTTTTTTCTTTAAGCAGGGGACACAGATTCCCTGAATTAGCTTGTTAATAAAGCATTTATACTTGGATATTGTGAAAGCGTATCCTGTTTTATATACAATTTATTTTACTGAAACTGCATGGTAAATAAATTACATTCTCATCTTTAGCTTGATGCATAATGTGAAAATGCTATGAGAATGTTTTTTTAAGGTCATTTATTGATAAAAATGTAGCCAAGTCAAAATATTGAAAGCCTATACACTTACCATATTGAGTGACTTGTATGTAGAGAATTGTGCTACATGCATGTAAAAAAACTTTTGTTGTTTTTGTAGACTAAGTCCTTGTTCTAAAATGTACATTTGTGACTCTATTCAACAGCCCGCACTTTGCCAGTGACAGTCAAATTATGTTTTCCTGTGACTTTTTTCAGAGAAGTTGACAGAAAAAGCCTAAATCCATTTTACTTTGCAATATTATTCTTAAAAACTTGAAAATTTAGAGACATTGATGATAAATATTTCAACCCAAATATGCATTGGTTTACTCATAATAGATCTGCTATTTCTCAAAATTTAATCAATAATTATCTGTTGAAAAAATCTGCTGGACCTGTTCGGATAATCTGTTTTTGTGCTTTCTTGAATTTATGTTGGTTGCTAAATTTGAAATGGTTGGTAAGCTTGATGGAATCGTACACCTTATGGTGTGTAATATAAACATAATTTCTAAAGTTTAGTCCTTGAAAATGTTTAAAATAAATAATCAGTCACTGCCTTCTTCCTACAGTTTTCATTTTTTTTTTTAAAAAAAATGAATATAATAAAGTAACCAATGACCAGGAATTATTCCAGGAACCATGTGCTTTGTAAAACGTTAAGAAGCGTTATTTGTAAATATTTAAGGAAGTGATTCATTCATAAGTGATTAACCCCTTCCCACCCCTATGTCCTAGGTATAGATTTATTTTTTGTTTAATTTTAGATTTTTTCTTTTGGTAGAAAGGGGGGGGGGTGTCAGAAATTTATTTATGTTTTCATTGTTAATAAAATACAGCTAGACTGATTTAATATTAATTTTACTGCTATAAGGTTCAATCTAAATGTATCTTAGTCTAGAGATATGATAAACCGATAACTTTAAATATGATTCAGACAATTTGTATTTCTATGCACCCCCCCTCCCCCCCAAAAAAGTATAATTTTGACTGGTCGATAGGAATCAAACAAAACATTTTTATTATTTGCCTTAACAATTTTTTTTATTGGGTAAAGACCTTTCCCTTAAAGAAAATTCTTGCTTCAGCAACATTATCAACTTACATCACATCATTCAATATAAACTTGATACACCTGTACTTTGTAGTTGCCAAGCCTATTTTTTATCTGACTTTCAACTTCCAGTTTTGTACGATCATGTAAATGTAGCTAGACTTTAATTATTTAGGTAAAATCAAAAGCCTACTTTTCTAACATTATAATTCAGTTTTTTTTTTCCACATTCGTTTTTAAAAAGAAACACTGGCTTTCCTGGCTGTTATTTATTGTAATATATCATGTGCTCTGACTGAGACACTGTACCTCTTCTTACAACCAATTCAATATAATTCTGATATTTTAAGTTTATCTTTTTATCCCATTTTGAAACTCCTAAGACCTTGAGGCTTAGGCTTCAATATCATGAATGTGCATAGAGGTGATTTCTTGTACCATGTGGTCTAAGACTTGTACATTTCCCCATTGTTCCCACACAAAAATTACTCTTTTGCATCCAGGAAATAAACAAAGAGGTTAAAATTTGTCTGCACATTAAATAAACAGAAAAAACACTTGATTTTACTTGAAATCCAGGATATATGTTGACAATGTAAACAACTTCCAGTCAGTTTTGTCCAATGATTTTTTTATCTCTCACACTAAGAGCTCACAATTATCAAAGGGAGATAATTCAATTTTTAAATGAATGTCTGCTATTTTAATCATAGATTTCTCATATTTATAGACTGAATACCAACAATGTTTTTAAATGACTTTTAAAATCAGATGTCATACTTTTTATTTCTGTGAGTAACATGAATTGAAGTAGCCGCATTTCATTGAATAGCATTCCCAAAAATTGCATTTTTTCAGAAAAAATCAACTTTAGACACCGTTTCCATGGTAACTACTCAACATTCATATGATCTAACAATATTTTTGGAGTAGTTTATGAGGTGGTAAATTCTAGCCAAATTTGAAAAAAATCTGTGACTATGCGTGCCACAAAAGTTTAAGTGGTTACAGAGAATGGCTATTAATTTGTTTTATCATGTACTGTAAAGTCACATATTTTCGTGGGGTCAAATGTTCGTGGTCTGAGGAGAAACTATGGGTTCGTAGGGATTTGATTTCGTGGATGAAGATGTTGAGTAGTTATGTACATATGACATTTTACATTTCGTGGTGGACATGAATTCGTGGGTCTCTTCATACCTCGGAAACAACGAAAATTAAACCCCCACGAAAAGAAGTGATTTCACAGTATACAGGTAAATGACCTATTACAAGAGTTGTACATGACTAGTTGTATACAACTTGTATCACCATAAAATCAGCCTTGCGTTAACACATCAAGTTTAAGCTACAAGTCCCTTGTGGGACTGTATCTCTATTGTACTGGGAGAGAAAATGATATGGAAACACTAAATTTAGATTTCATATTTCTTTTAATGGTTCTTATCTTTTTAAAAAGTTTAATTGAGGTCAACAAAAAACTGTTAGGTGAGCTTGCATTTGAAAGATTTTTACATTTTATGCTCTTTGCAGAATTTTTTTTTCAAATTAGTAGAATTAGAAAAATTGCTTATTTATATATACAAACAAATAATCAATGATAAACTAACAGACAAACAAAAAGACAGGTTGGGTAGACAACAGACAGCTTGCCATCATAACATATAATCTTTTCGTGTTTTCATCCAGTAGAGCTAAATACTAGTATACATGTGTTAGGCTACCTGGAAAATTTGTAATATACAATAATCAAGTAATAAGCGAGAAACATTGAGAGAAGCGAATTCCAATTTTTAGCTCTTCTGAGCCAAAGGCTCAAAGAGCTAATGCTATGGGCATTTGTGTGTAAACTTTTTAGAATATGGGCCATAACTCAAGAACCCCTTGGCCAATTATTGTCGAATTTGTCACAGGGTATCCTTGGCCCAAGGGCTCTCTTTTATCCTAAAACTAGGGTTGTACTAAAACTAGGGTTGTGACCCTTAAACAAAGGGAGATAATTAGGAAAATAGAAACAAAAGTACTGGTTGCTAAAAAATCCACTTGGCAGATTATCACCAAACTTACACAAAAGGATGAGGATATGTTGTTGATTAAAATTTATACGGGAATTTACCCTGGGGCAAAGGGCGTGGTCTCAAGGTCACTTTAAAGTTGACCAAAAATTACATTTTATTAAAATGTTGATATTTTCCTTACTATAAAGACTAGAATCATCAAATCTTGTCAGTTGATGCATCTAAGGACCTCATATCATGTTGACTAAAAAGTAGGTCACGGTGACCTACTTTTTAAATTTTGCGGCCTTTCTTTTTCAAAATGATTTAGAGGCATATTTTGAACAATTTAAGGCCTATGATCATCAAACTTTGTCAGTTAATGTATCTTGGGTCCTCAAAGTAGGTCAACTAAAAGTAGGTCACCTTGACCTACTTTTTGAACTTAATGACTAATCTTTTTCAAAACAAATAAGGTCATTAATTCGAATACCGAGAGAATTAGAATCATTAAGTCTTGTAAGATGATGCATCTTGGGGCCATAAAACATATTTATGAAAAAGTAGGTCACAGTGACCAACTTTTTGAACTTTGCAGGCATTCGATTTCAGAGCATTTTAGAGGCATAATTTGGACATTTTAAGGCCTATAATTACAAAACTTTTTAAGTTGATGCATCTTTGGTCCTCAAAAAAGGTCAACTGAAAAGTAGGTCACTGTGACCTACTTTTGAAAATTTATGGCTTTAATTAAATATTTTAGGTACTAATTGGCTTAGAGTCATCAATCTTTGTCAGTTGATGCAACTTGGGTATTCGGAGTACAGCAACTGAAAAGCAGGTCACCGTGACCTACTTTTAAAAATTTATGGCTTTAATTGCATATTTGGGTACTTATTGGCTTAGAATCATAAACCTTTGTCAGTTGATGCATCTTGTGTCCTTCTAGTAGGACAACTGAAAAGTAGGTCACCGTGAACTACTTTTGAAATTTTATGGCTGTATTTAATATTTTAGGGTACTATTTGGCTTAGAATCGTCAAAATTTGTCAGTTGATGCATCTTGGGTCCTCAGAGTAGGTTGACTGAAAAGTAGGTCAAAGTGACCTACTTTTGAAAATTTATGGCTATAATTACCGTATATCCTCGCCTATAAGTCGGTTTTTTGGGAGTTAAATTTTGGTCCAAAACTCTAGGCCCGACTTATAGGCAAGTCATAAAAAGATTAGTATTATCTGGACGTCCAAATGTAGTATGGATATATCATATCATTTATGCATTCTGAGATTATACATATAGTACAAGTATTTACATATTTTAATAACTTTATTTTAATTTAAAATGTGCATTATGTATTTTTCTTAATGATTTAATATTAAATATTGGTGTCATTTCTAAGAATATTAACCGAAACCAGGTTAAAACATCAGAGCATTGATTTGAAATTGTCAACTGATTCTAACAAAAAGTTGTACCGACTTATAAGCGGGTCAATGGTAAATCCCTCTAAAATAACCTCAAAAATACGACTTATAGGCGGACCGACTAATAGGCAAGTATATACGGTAAATATTTTGGGTACTAATTGGCTTAGAATCATCAAACTTTGTTTGTCAAATGAATGTATCTTGGGTCCTCGGAGTACAACAACTGAAAAGTAGGTCACCTTGACCTACTTTTGAAAATTTATGGCTTTTATTAAATATTTTGGGTACTAATTGGCTTAGAATCATCAAACTTTGTCTGTCGATGTATCTTGGGTCCTCGGAGTACAACAACTGAAAAGTAAGTCACCTTGACCTACTTTTGAAAATTTATGGCTTTAATTAAATATTTCAGGTACTAATTGGCTTAGAATCATCAAACTTTGTCTGTCGATGTATCTTGGGTCCTTGGAGTATAACAACTGAAAAGTAGGCCACTTTGACCTAAATATAAAATTTTATTGTTATAATTTTAAAAAATATTTAGGTATTGATTGGCTTAGAATCATCAAACTTAGTTGATGGGTACTCAGAGAATGACAATTGATAGTAGTTCCCCATGATCAACTCTCAGGTACTAATTGGCTTAGAATCATCTTGGGTTCTCAGAGCGTGAATTGGAATTTCAAGGGTTTATCTAAATATACAGGATACTTAGAGGCTTCATATAGAAGTGATAGGTTGTACAGTTTATCAGAAGAGCGATTCAAGGCCCTTGGGCCTCTTGTTGCAAAATGCAATTTGTATTCAAAATATTTAAACAAAAACATTTAAATATACAATTATAGTAACATTTAAAAACAAGAGGCCTATGGGTCACAATGCTCACAAGTAACTTTGGCCCTGCTGTTTTTCACCAGATTCCCCCCTTTAATGCTCACTGTGGCACTACCTTCCCCCAGGGGGTCATGATTTGAATAATTCAGAATCTTCACTACCTCAGGAAGGTTCAAGATAAGTTTCAGTGTTTCTAGCCCAGTAGTTCAGGAGAAGAAGATTCCTCAAGATTTTTCCAATATATTTCAATGTAAAAGTTTGATTCCCTGTTGTGGCCCCACCCTAACCCCTGGGTCATGATGTGAACAATTTAAAATCTACACTACCTTAGGAAGCTTCCCCGTAAGTTTCAGTTTTTCTGGCTTAGTGGTTCTTGAGGATATTTTTATGACCCTTTCCTATTTTTGTGTTTTCTTGATTATCTCCCCTTGTAAGGGGGCTTGGCCCTTCTTTTTAACAATTACACCCCCCCCCCCTCACCTTAGGATGCTTTGTACCAGCTGTGGTTAAAATTGACCCAGTGGTTCTTGAGAAGAAACACTATGAAAATGTGAAAAGTTTACAGATAACAGATTATAGATTGCTGATCAGAAAAGCTCAGATGAGCTTTCAGCTCAGGTTAGCTAAAAATAATGATAGGAATTTTACTCTTCT